>NW_025533123.1:300000-440526 GCF_020631705.1 Daphnia magna
TGCCTGTGGTGACTTTACCCGGCATAGTCACTCACGAGGTAAAGTGTTTTTAAAGCTACGGCGTGGCAAACTTCAGCGTTGCTCTAATTTCTAATTATTTAACCAGCCAATCGTAATGACGGCGGCTCAGAGAGAATTCCACGAGCGTTTGAAAATGAAGCACTTGGAAATTCAAAAATCGATTCTGGCCCAGCAAGAAGAATTGCGACGTGTTGAGACGGAACTTCTACTAGCACAGTACGGAGCGTGGGGTCCTACCGTTCTGAAGGTAAAAACGCTTGGGTTTTCTTCTAATCATATGAAATCTAATGATCAACGATTTGTCTGCAGATGACGGTTCCCTATGCTGATAATGATGGAACTTCTTCTGCCACACAGCAAACTGTTTTGAGTACGGGCGAACTGGTGACCTGTTACACGACAGAAAATACAATACCTGCAGGTCAGCCGTCCTCTGCCCAGGTTGGTAATTCGGGTACAGGGCAGATGACGTTTTCTCCCGGCACGCCAATTCTTGTCCAGAGTCCGCCTGAAATGCATGCCCGCAGTCCAGAAAGGGATTTTCTCTCTCATGAAATTCAGATACTACTTGCTCAGAGCCTGCTACAAGACAATACCACATCTACTGAATACCTTCCGTGAAACGTAGTCTCGTCGGCGTCAGGGTCAATCAAAATGTTGTTGTTATTAATTGGCGCATTTCACGTTGAACGCGTGAATCTGGTAGTGTTGTCCAAGTGACGTTGATCGACAATCACATTTGCGATTTAAAGCTCGTTATCGATACAGCATTTAAAACTGCTGCTAGAGAATTTAACGCGACTGATAGACGGTGCGTTAGGTGGAATGTTATTTTCACAATATAGAAATGTCAGATTTGTCGTTTTTTTTTTTTTTAATTTGTTCATTAAAGCTGGTGCTTCAATAACAAATGGAAAGTGTTAGGCCTAATTTTTTGTATGTCTAGATGTGTTAAATTTAGTTTTAGTTTTTTTATTTTTTCAATTGTTGTTGAAATTAAGGTTTCACAGTCTGTGTTTTAATACTTTTAAAGAATGATGGTCACGTATGGAAACATTGCCATATCTGAAAACAAATCAATTATTATATGTTTATAAATTTGTTTGTCAACTGTCGTATCGGACGAGAAAGGGTACCGTCTAACAATTCGCAGCTTGAGTCAGAGCTTTATTGTCAACGTGAATCACGCGGTTGATTCCCAAATCATTTATCTGTATATATTGTCGACAAAGATAGTATATATATATATATATATATATTCATTGTTTCAATTTTTGGGGGCCGTACATACTCCATAAATAGATGGCCAATTTTTGTGGAATATAATCTGTTATTTTCGTACTTTAGTTGATCTAGGTGTCGAAATAAATATATACCAACCAACTTAAAAAAAAAAAACATTGACGCCTTGTTATCGTGTCTTAATTAAAGTCGTTTGATCAACTATTGCACAGAATTTTAATGAACCCGCCCTTAGACTTGAATTTTCTGCTGCCAGCAAATTGGTGGTTCTCGAAAATGCAGCTGACCCATTCTAAATGAAAAAGTAAGTCATGGCATGTGTGTTACGTTAGATATTTGGTATGGTTCCAATAGTTCCAACGTTTACGTCTAGGGATCGCTAGCATACCAGAGAAGTTTCACAAAAATACGTCATGACCTCTAGTTCCTCCTGTGACACCCTAGTCCCTACCCTTCAACGTCAGTGCAGAGAACTGGAGATAAAGGAAGTCGGTTGGCCATGTAGTGTAGTCGAGAAACTTGTGTGATTAAAGAACATAAACGAACCTTGTTCAGTAATTGTGAACATTCGCTACACCTAAAGCAGCTATCGAAAAGTCACAGTGTACGTTTCGCTTGACGTAAAACAAAACGTATCAATAGCAATGTGTTCGATAAAGTTCGGCTGCTTGACGTAAAACTTGATCAGAAACATTAATTACCGTTTCGACTGCGACGAGTATCGATTGGCTCTTCGTCTTAGCACTTGTAACCTTAACGAAGATGACCTTGTACTGGCAGTGTTCAGACACAAAGCATTATTACTGTGCCCAGACAAAAGTGGGTTAGTGTTTACCTAGTCTCGTTTCCGTTCTTGATTTCTAGACCTTTTGCTAAAGCTCGACTGTCTGAGAAAACAAGGCCTGTCAGCTGTTGTGTTGCACCGAGATCAAGGCCAGCGTGGCATAGATGCTGGTTTTCAAAGGGAAATAAATCGGATCAACGGAATTTTTTTGGTGGGGGGTATTGACAAAAGACGTGCAGTGTAAAGTACGTTGTGAATATAATAAAAAAAAAAAAAAAAAACGAGGAAACCACCAAAGAATGCTAGATAGACTGTTGGACGTCTTGACTAGACTTGTTAAGACAAACACTTATTGTGAAGCAACTAGATACGGCAGAGATGTAAAGCTAATCTTGCCATTAAAGTGACATTGTAGCAACATCGCGTTCGATGCATCGTAACAGTCAGACAAGTGCAATCAGCTTATAACAAAAATTAAAAAAAAAAAAAAGATGTCTCGTCCAGAAGCCAACGTGGTAACCCATGAGTTAACCGAAGGTAATAAATATTCGTTTATTTATTTTTTTTTTTTTATGAAATTGAATCTCAAACAAAACAAATGTGATATCGATATTTTGCTATTTGGAGACGATGCCTCGTTTAAGGAGTTTGTTGTAAGGATTGTTCGTACATTGTATTTTGTTTGTTTACTGTTACGATTGTTGCCACGTAAACTAGAACTGCTAGAACGAATGGCTTCCCTTATTCACAAGTTTGGGATATCTTGGTGATTTTTAAACGTGGCATAAACTCTCTTTTTTTGTTGTTGACAGTGCTACAATGTCATCAAGCAAAATCAATCTTACTATTTTAAAAGAGTAAATTGGTGCGACTCGTGTCTCATTTTGAACGAGCGAAATTTAAACTGTTTCCAACTTGCCAGAAAGGTCTTTCCGTCTCTTTTTGACTACCGTTTTCGTTTTGTTTGCTTCCTGCAATTGTATTACGCCAGATCCTATCACTGGATGGCGGCCCGTATCGGGCACGAGTGAGAATTGAACCCAGTCATGGCTCTTATTCTCCCTTCGCCCTGGAACAATTCGTCAGGTAGTTCGCTTTGTCACTGAAAACGCTATGCATTTTAAAGCCAACGGGTGGCCAATTCCTTGCCCATTCATGTCTCGTCGTATTTAGAATATATTCACAAAAAACAGAGCCTATTTATTGGTACATCTGACTTTGTCAACAATCAACGTAACAGATTTGATTGATTTCGTACAACAAGTGTAAAGTGCAGTGCAAACTTGTAGACGTCGAAAATAGATATTTGGAGAAAAGGCGTACCTTTCGACAAAGTTTTCTACACGACAAAAAAAAAAAAATGAGAACAAGTGGCACAGGACCGTAAATAACAACACAAAGTATAAAGTCATGGCTTGGAAATCGGTGGCAAACAAAAACAAAACAAAAAAATGCTTCCGCATGACGGAGCTTTCTGAGCCACTGTTTACGTTGTTTACGGTAGTCCTGTAGCTGTCATGCAAAGAGCAACAGTACCGCTATTTTCTCATTGTACCGTAGAGCTCAAAATCTGTTTTCTTTCATTTTTTTGTTACAAAGAAAACTTGAAAAAAAAAACAATCGATAAACTGAATTCGAATTGGGTTTCTCTCTTTGGTTTAGTTTTTAATTAAATCAACTTTCTTTCGTCTCTACTTGTTTTTTTTTTCACGTTTCGTCCATTTCAGACGCGTTTCGTCGTGGTAAAGCGATGCAATACGAAAAGATTAAATCGTACATTTTGAACGACTTGATGAAAGAGTTTGTTTTTATCACTTCCCCATATTTTCAGTTGAAATCTCGGGGGTCAATTTTTGGGAAAATATGAGACGTCCTAAGTAACTTTGAAAATCAATTTTGAAAACAAGTTTTTACCTTTTTGTCTGGTCGTCCCTAGTTGATGAAGATCATGAGGGAGAAAAAAAAATAATGGGGGGGGGATTAGAGGCTAATAATTAAATGCAACTGTTATCCCGTGGGAATTTCCAACAGTTACAGCATCTATTATTATTTTTTTATGCAACCCCGATAATGCGGAACAACTGGTTTGAATTGCACAGGTTTAAGTCGTCCGTTCCATTCGCTAATAGGGTCAATAACTGTCATTTTTTTTTTATCTGTATCCAAATCAATTGTCACACAGCTCCTTAGAATTTCAAAATCAAATACATCTACAGGCATCATGCAGATGAATGCGACTTGTCAGTGTATTCTGAATCGCCCATTTCCCAATGTGCTCCTGAGTAAACAAAACAGAAAAGAAGGTCAATTAAATTGTGTGTTCCCATTTTCTTTTATTTTTATTATTTTCTTTTTTGGCAAATGTGCTCGGATATCGTCTCGCATGCCAGCGAGATCATTTAAAAGTGATTAAAAAAGACTTCATGTAGGTTGATCCAAGGTTGATGTTGGACTATGTTTTTGTTTTGTTTTTTAAAACTTGTTTTGCAGGCCCGTCTTAGTAATAAAATCAAGAATTTGTTTTTGTGATGATCAAAGATGAATTGATCAAAGCATTAAGAGCTGTAGTGAAATCGTAGTTGATCATTCCCAGTATTTCAGCTGCCATTCAATTCAATGGGATTCAAACCAGTTACAACACTGCCTACGTGTGTGTCGTCCCAAATTGATTGAAGCATCCCGTCTTTTCGTCGTAAATGGGGCGAGCAATCGACGTAATGCCATCGTAATCAATCCTTACAAGACACCTAACTCCCCGACAACAACAAAACAACTGAAATTCCCCTGCAAATCGCCAGTTCTTCGAATGTCACCATTCGTCACGACACATTTTTTTTTCTTTCGAAAAAACAAAACAATTTATAGTTTCACTTGCAAAAACACGAAGAGAGAAAGTTTCAAAATAAATAAATAAATAAATGCTATGGCCAATTTGTTAAAGGTGGGCTTTAGCAGTCGACATACCTTCTCTTCATACCTCTTTCATTCCAAGTAACACTCATTGTATACATGCCGCACACGCCCAGCGGATGGTTTCGTTCTCTTTTCTTGATCACGTGCCAGTGAAAGAGAGAAATGTGGAAGAGAGAGAGCGAAAGAGAGAGAGAGAGAGGAGAGCAAAAAAGAAAGGAAAGAAGGAAAGAAGGGAAAAAAAATGGACGAAAAAAGAGGTGGAAACCTCAACCACCCTGGCAGTTGCACCAGCATGGCAGAGCTTAGTTGGGTCCAGTCTCGCAGCGAATAGCGACGGGCACAGTCATTCCCTCCCCCTCTCACTCTCCCCTCCGTCAGCCAAACTTTTTCATAGCCTCTGCTTATTCAGTTGTTTTTTCTTGTTTGTTTTGTGGAGCACACAGAGTTTTTGCTTTCAGACATCCGGTGTTGTGTCGCAGTATCACGTTATTGAATGCTTGGCTGTGTTTCTTCTCGACAGTCGTCTGCTATCGAAGTGGTGGGGGCGACCGATTTCAGTGAGACAATGCAACAGTGGAGAGAATCGTTCACGTCTTTTTTCCGCATTCCATTAGTGTTTTGTTTACACGAACAAGAGCCCGAACAAAACAAAATTGCCTTTCTCAGGAAAGAATTATGTGTCGTCGTTTTGTGGGGTTCAACAACCGTTTAGCCGTCGTCGTTTATTGCAATCTGAAAGAATCCAGTTAAGCTGATTTGAGCAGACAGTCACACACGTATGTCACATTGCTGTTAACTGAGCAGATACGTGTTAGAAAAACCTACAACTTTGATGTGTTTTATTTGTCCTTAATGGTGAAAGCAGAAGTTTCGGTGCGTTTGTGACATCTATTCAATATTTTTTAAAGTGTGTGTGTATGTGTGTGTGTGGCTTTGCTTGAAAAGAGCAGATGCCCGTAAGACCAACTAGGACGCTCAAGATGGAGAACTGTGTTTGTCGCGATCTCACTTGACCCCGTTCGAATCAGTTGAGATCGTCGGTTTTTTTGTTTTTAATCTTGGCGTAACCATTAAAGTGTGAAGCGAGTGGATTTTTTTTGTTTTGTTTCTTTTCAAGATTTCATCGCTTTTGGGCCGTAGAGAAGAGGAGCAACGACGTGAAAAAACTGAATTTTGTTTTTGCACCTTTTTTCTTTTGGAATTTTTAGTTTGTGCGAAATAAAAGAATTGCAGAGTGTTCGAGTGGCTGAGAAAAAGAAAAGGGATTTTGAAAAAATTATTCGACGTCGTTTGTCAGTCGTGAAAATGGGTGTACACACTCAAGGAGAGAGTGGATTCTTCGACGACGATCCAGACGAATTGCCGGCCATGGTTCAAAACGAATCCATTGAGCAGCACGAAACGGCTAACGCCACTGTCGGTAAGTGCCACATGTTCCCTACACACACACACACACACAACACACAAATCTACCTGGCCAAAAAAAAAGAAAAGAAAATTGTGAGTGTCGATCTTACGAACCGTCGACGTCGTGTTCTTTATCAGGAAAAAAATGAGACATAAGTTTAAAAAAAAAATAATAAGGTAGACAAAGAAGTTGGCCTCACAAAAAGGCAATGAACGGATGGTTCGGTAAATGACCGCCTTCTGCTATGCTTTTTTGTTTTTAATGAACAGCCGATTGTCACGAATTTTTTATTTTTTTCGGGGGGTTCTGTTCTACTCGTGGCAGATTCGCGGTCGCCTTGTTTCCCGTTGTTCCCTAATGGCTAGTTAACACACTTAGCCGCATACAAAAAAAAAAAAACGAAAAAATCCGAAGACCAGAAGAGAACGATCGTCGAGTTTGGTTAACTACAAGGACATCGCCATGTGAGGAAAATTTGTTGAAACAAAAACAACAACGATTAAAAATACCTTGGCCAAGATGGTAGAAACGGGCTCTTCCTGGAACATACGTTGGTCTTTTTCTTTTTTTTTTGGGGGGGGGGGAATAAAGGACATTCAACCCCAAAGATGCGCTGTGATAGCTCAAACTCGTTCATTTACGCTATGTACCACACTAACCGCTATTTTACGTAGAACAGCTGGCGGCACTCCACAGTGCAACATAACCATTTTTCTCGTTTCAAGAAAAAGAAAAAAAAATTATACTAATGGCGCTGGTGAACAACTTTGAATTGTTATATTCTTTAGATTTTCTTTCATTTTTTTTTTGTTTTGTTAGTTAAACACCTAAATTTTCGCGTGATGTGCATAGCAAAAAAAATCATCTCGTTTTGAGAGGAGGGGAAGAAAAGTGGTCGAATGAATCATGAAATCGGACTCGTTGCTCCACATATCACAACGAATCCTAAACTAGTGTTACGACAAATTTCGTTTCGTTAAGCATCTTTTTCACCTGTCCTTCCCACAGGCATTTTTTTTTTTTTGTCTTTTTCTTCTTCCCCGACCGCGTTTTGCGTATGGCAGGCTCTAGCGCGATAACAGTTCTTATATATTTTTTTTGCGCCTTAGGACATGTAACGGGACCCGCCTGTTCCACCGTACCGTTCGCAATCCCGCTGTTCGCTACCTCGTTGCGCTTATTCGGATTGGGAAGAGAAAACTCGATATTTCTTTTTTGTTGTTAATGTTGTTGTTGAATATATATATTTTTTTTTCTTTCGTAGACTTTTGGCTTCCTTCTGTACATTTTGTACAATGTGTCTCATTCACCTCTCGTTTCCGCTCTATTGATCCAGTGGCTCTAGCCAACCGTATACCGGCTTTCATGCGCCACGCAGCGCAGCACAGCACCCGTCTTCAAAGTTTACCAGGACGATCTCGTTTTTTTCTTTTTCTTTTCTTTCTTTCTTCCTCGTCTAAGATTATCATTTAAATTTTTATTTGAGCCAATTTTTTTTTTTAACTTTAATGGCGTTTTTACTTGATTTTCTCACGCAATCGATAAATGAATTTTATAATCGATTTAAAAAAAAAGGGGATTTTAATTTTAGGAACTGTTTTTAAAAATGAAACAAGAATATTTGTTTGAGTTTTGTCGGGGAAAAGGAAAAGGAAAAGAATAGTGGATGAAGCAGTAAAAGTGTTTCTTGTTCTGAACGGATTGCGGTTGACGCGAAACATTGATTGATGACATGCGTTTGACTTGGCTTCGCTGACTTGTCTGTGCATGGGGCGCGCCTTTCCCGACTTTTGCCGATAGCATTTTTTCTTTAAATTTCCTATCATTTTTTTAAAATCCCGTTTCAGCAACCCAACTTTTCACAAGTTTGGTCTGGTTTGGCCTAATTTATTTTATTTTTTTTTTTCGTTTGGTGCATCGAAACTGACCCACTTCTATGGATATCGCATTTTTAAATGTGTCGCTCTCATCTCTGCACCCTAGATGTCCTTGAAAACGTTATCGACGTTGCGTTTACAGGTGTAAACGATGACCCGTGTCCAATCGTTTTACGTGAAAAACAAACGCGAGCAATTATTGAATATTCAAATTATTTTTTTTTTTTTTTGGTTTTGGTTTTCGAAGGAAAAACACGTATTTGTACCATTGGCAGCAAAACATCAGTTTCAACAAGTTTAGCTTTTTGTACTGCACGGATGAAACTCATTTGTTGTTGTTTAGCTCCACTCCATTGCTCCTCCTCTTTTCAAGCGTTTCCCGATTATTATTCTTATTTTTTTATTTCCTTTGAATTGCTTGTTGGTGTGTGTGTTGTTTTTTTTAAAGAAGGGCAACAGAAGTGAACCAATGTTGGCGAAGCGTGTGAATCAAGTGGACCAAGTGGTTTGCCTCCCAGAAGTTGAGCTCCATTTTTCTGCTTCATGGAATTCACGAAAGTTCTGCGCTCTTTTTCCCATTATAAAAATTGAGTTGTATTTAAATTTCCAGTTATCCGACAATGACTTGTATGTGCGCATATCATTATCCAGATTTTATTTTAATCTTTTTACGCGTATTTTTTCGCTATTTTTGTTTTTATTTTCTTTTTCTTTTTGGGTTGTATCAATGCGAAATAATAGCCACCCATGTGAAAAAGAAAAAAAAATGGCCAAGGTGTTCGGTGCCTTTTACGGTTACGTTACACCCTATAGATTAATCGGCTTTTCGTTGATCTAGGCCAAAGCAGTATTACTTTCTTTTTGTTTTGTTCACTTCAGTCACCAGTTTCGCCATCACGGCATCACAATGCCGTGCTTTCGAAATAAGGTTGCAATTTGGCCTAGTCGAGTGTGTTTGAAGGTCTGTAGGCCAACATGTGAGAACATGTGAGGTTCACGCTGTGGTATGTGATCCGATTGGCTTATGCATGGCCTATAACCGTGGAATCAAAGAATTGATAATGACATATACGATGGTCGCCATTTTTATTTATTTATTTATTTATTTTTGTGTACCTTTCCAATGTTTTGAAATGATTTTAACTTTGTCCTTTGTTTGTTTGGATTTCAGTTAACCTGACCGGACGAGGCCGTGTAGATATGTCCAACTTCGAATTGCTGAAAGTACTCGGGACTGGAGGTATATAATTCAATTATTTTATTCTACCAATTCAATGTTGAATGTATGTCCTTTTAATTGTTTAAGTTTTCTAAGAATTGAAGAAAAAGAAAGAAAAGTTTTCCTTCTTTTCTTGCCAATATCTGCTGTATTTCTTAATGTTATTCGTGGAAAGCCAGTCTTATGATTTCTTCAATAATAATGATCAGCATTTTTTTTTTTTTTTTTTTGCTCTTTATCTTAATGAAAGCTAATTTACAATCTGCAGGATAAACAAGAGATTTCTAAAGTCCCGACCGTGAAAGCAGAAAAACCCCATCTTTTATTTTCTTTTTTAAGTTAACAAAAGGTGGATTTTTTGTTTTTGTTAAGCATTTTGATTATGTAGGGCTTGCTTTAAACTGCTTTTTTCTGGTATAATTTTTCATCGTAAAATTTTTTTTATACTATAAAATAAACGAAGAAAGAGTATACAGCAAAAGAAGAGGTTTCCCCGAGGCTTGACATCGAAGCGTGATCACGTAAACAAAAAAGAAGACATTTTCAAAACCTAATTTCACTCGCTAGTTTGCCTCAAGTGAACTGCAACAACCCGGTTCTATTCGTAATGAATCGTGTGGGTTACTTTAGAATCTGAAATCGAAATTTTTATTTATTTTTATTTTTATTTTTATTTTTTTTTTTTGGCAATGAGGAGGGGGGTGGGAGCACGTGAAAAAGTAGGACATCATTCTACATAGCGCGTAACAATTGCTGCAATCGCCAAGCAGGTTTCACTGTTTCAACAGGCGATCCATTGCACACCCCCTCCTCTCCCCCAAAAAAAAACAGAAATTCAGTTTCTTCGTTTTCCCCTCTCTATTATATTTACGTAATCATTTGATATGGCCATGCAACAGTTGCTTAGTATTCAGGCAGTCAAGGGTCACCTGGAATGCCATTGGTTGTACGTCCTTTGCTGGCGTTGTAATTCAACAATATCCGAGTAGACACATTCATTTTCTTGTTGCCTTTCCCTTGCATTCAATTAGCTTACGGAAAAGTGTTCCTGGTGAGGAAGCAAGGTGGCAATGACCACGGAACTCTTTACGCCATGAAGGTGTTGAAGAAGGCTTCCATCGTTCAAAAGAAGAAGACGGCCGAACACACCATGACGGAGCGCCAGGTTCTCGAAGCCGTCCGACAATCTCCGTTCCTAGTGACTCTCTATTACGCCTTCCAGACCGACGCCAAGCTCCACCTCATTCTCGGTTAGTTTCAAATTTTTCTTTTTTTTTTTTTTGTTTCTTCTTCAACTGTTTTTCTGTTGTTGTTGCCCTTAAACAAGGCGATTGTGCCCATAGTGCTTTTCTTTTACCGTTATGTGCGGTTCCCACAGTGCAAAGTACCTAAACACCGGTATCTTTCCTCATTCATTTTTATTTTGATGATTTATAATTTCGAGCCTAACCAAAAGAAAATGGCGAATTTTTTTATGTCAGCCAACTAAGAGTGTGGCATTGCTTATCTTAGTGTACCAACAAACGGTAGAATAGGCAACGCGCTAACGTAACGCTTTACAGAGAATTGTTTTTTGTTTTCCAAGTTGAATAAATCGATTATGTCGGATAAAACAAGTGGATAATTTTTGAATTGTAATCAAAGCAGTTTCTACTACCCTCTTTTTTTTTTTTTTTATATTCGGAGATTTTCGTGGCCAAGTCCGCGAGGCAACGCCAGCAGACTTTTTCAATCGATTAGGTTTGCTCTACTTTTACCCAATTTTTTTATTTTTATTTTTTACCGTATGGTCTCGCTACGAATGGATCTCTCCATAAACTTGATTCGTTGTCATTTTTTTTTTATCGCAAAAAAAAAATAATTTCTTTTAAAACAATCGTGAAATAAAAGAAGATCAACAGATGTGGGTTAGAAACACAAACCAGAAATGGTAACACACATTTCAGCCCGTCTGTCGCTTCACTGCTGTGACGCATAACGGCATCTGCAATAAAATTCATTTTTCAAACTATTATTACGTACAAATGACACTTGAATAATTTCAATATAAAAAAAAAATAATAATAATTTTTGTTATCAAGTTCCATAGTGTCAAATCGCAAGTTGTTTTCCCCCTCGAAATTATGCAACTAGTTTTGTGGGACATACGGGCCGAGTTTGTCTTTTGATGAGTGAAGTCTTGTCGGCGCAATTCTCTTATGATATATTCTTAAGGATGATAGCCTTTGAGGTGAGCTACCCAGCCGCGCTGTGTAGCATAAGGAATGTGCGCGGTGCGACCTACTTCGAGCATGTCGCTTTCGTCTTTGCTTTCTTGCTGAAAGTTGTGACCTACTTCACTATAACGATGTCGTGCGCGGCGGCTATGCCAGGATAAGAAGTGGGTTGTAACGGTGCACGCCGCTCGGCCCGCTAGTCACTCATTGAGCAGTTTCCAACAGAAAATAAATAAACACATTTTTAATCAGGCTTAAAAAAGAAAAAAAGGTTCGGATTAGAATGGCCTTTGCAGCATTTGCCATTCGAACGGGGCGATTCAATTTTCTGCTGAATTGATCGACCAACCTTGACGTCGATTTGCCTAATGCCATTTTTGCAACCAACGTCCATCTGTGGCCCCCCCCCCACCTGTCACTGCCAATCGGCGTTGTAGAACGCGACCACGCGTCCAACTCGCAAGGTCAGCGTCAATCACTTAGGCGATACACTTGTCCCTTTCTTTCTTCACATTTCATAGTTTATTTGCATAACGAACGACCAGGTGCGTTGATCAAATACGATTTAAAAAAAAAAAAGCCAACGGTTTAGTTTAACGAGGATGTATTGCATCGGTTTATCGATCGATGTCCTGTAAAACAAAATTTGTTTTTTTATTCTTATGTTTTTCAGGTGAATTTTTTTTTAACTACGAGTTTATACTCCAATTTTTTGTTTTCTAACTTTGCAAGGAAAACTGGTAGACGTTGGCGTAGTGCCAATAACCCGTCTGACTAAACAAACAGCTTCTCCTTCGATTTATTGGACAGCGTTCGGTATCTGAAAGTCCCTTTTATAGAGAGGGGAAAAACCCGGATGGAATATTTCTACGGACACGTGACATTCTCTAGCGACCAAATCGATGTCAACTTTTGATATAAGATATCGCGTCTTTGCGAAATCACTTTCGCTAATATTTTGTACGACGTTTTGGCTTAGCCCCCATCACGAGAAAAAAAAATGCAAATTTTGCATTGAAAAAAATTCCGAAATTATTGCAATTCATTTCTAGCGCAGGACGTGATTAGAATGGGGGGAAAAAAGGGGGAAAAAAATGAATAAAAGCTTTGGAATTGTTTGTCATTTTTTCCCGCTGTAGGTTGCGCAAATACAAGTTGTGTTCGTTGGGCACCATTAACAATGGCGCTTTCACTTTCTTCTGGAAAAATAGAGTGTATATATTCAGCTCTTCTCTTACGGCATAGCTCGCCCTCTTTTTCTATTTCGCTTTCTCTTCCTTTCTCTCTTTTTTTTTTTTTTTCCCTTTCCTTGTCTCTCGCTAAGATAAAAACTATCGTTCCAAACTGATCGTGAACTGGTTTCCATTAACAAGCGACTTGGCCTTAAAACACTTTGTCGAATATTTGGGTTATTCATGTGGCACTCTGTTCTGTTTCTTTCCATTTTTTACTTGTCAAAACATTTGAAAAAGGCACAAACCGATTATCCGATTTTCGTGCAACAAACGTTCTGCCCGAACAAAACGAAAAAAAAATCATGTTTTATTCCTTGAATGTACAGGCGGAGGAAGAAGCGGAGGGCGATCAAGGGAAAAGTAAAAACCAACTGTACATTGTGGCCGTTTTTTTTGTTTTCAAACAGTCAATTGTATTTTGAAGGGAAATCGTACGTCATTACACTGGCTTATGAATATTGAGTCGATCCATTTGAAATTGGATCGTTTTGGCCATGGGCTAGTTCCTTATTCAATTCGAACAAAACTCCAACTGAAATTGGCTTGATTCGATCGTTCGTTTTTTTTTTAAGTTTTTTACCACGAAAACAGAAAGAAAATGCTCTGATTTTCAAGCAATCAGCTACTGGTACTTCTGTCCACAGGCCAAAAGGTATAGCGGTACCCCCGAAAGCGATGGCAAATAGATAAAGGGCGTGTCTCTCTCCTTTTGATTTAAAGCTTATACTGAGAAGAATAATGCAATACGAGGAATTTTTACAAGTCTACTTTCGAGGGTGGAAAAAGCTGACGAAGAAGCCGAACAATGAAAGGAGAAACGAGGCCAGATCAGAATTTAAAAGAAAAACTGGCAAGTTTGGAAAGAGGCTGGCCAACCTTTCTAAAACGTTCAATTCACCGTGGGTTATTGTCACATGATTCACGAAGCATGACAGTAAAAAAAACGGACGGAGAAGAAAGTTGGACTGTCTTAGAAAAAAGGCATCTCATTTTGCTGTTCGCGAGACAAGCCTAAAGCTCACGAATCTCCTGTCTTTTAATCTCCAGTGCGTGCGCGCCAACCCAAATCAAAATTGGGTAAGTAGGTAAAGGTTGGTGAAGGTGGTCAAGGCTTTCACCAAGATTAGGCTCTACTCTTTACCAAATGCTAATAAAGTTAGTCCTGTACATAGCAACGTTGCCTTTGTTTTCTTTTCTTTCATTCTTATCCGTCATTGTGCAAAAACATTTTTCACTCCTCGTGTGTTGTAATTCTTCATTTTACTGATTATGTAATTTTTTTTTTTTTAACATTTATTTTGCAGATTACGTCAGTGGAGGAGAGCTTTTCACTCACCTCTATCAACGGGAAAGATTCGCAGAGAACGAAGTGCGCATCTACATAGCTGAGATCATTTTAGCACTGGAGCATTTACACAAGGTGATTTTGATTTTTATGTATTTAAAAAAAAAATTATGTCTGTTACGTAGTGCATTACTAAGCGAAATTCGATATTTAAAAAAAAAAAAGCGGAGAGGAGAACGTCATTGATGGAACAAGAAAGGAATGGAATTGGGGACCAATGAGATGCGTCCGTATTTTGGCTTTATAGTGTATGAATAACAATTTGCAGAAGTTGTTCAACTTGAACAGGTCGGCACTGTAATTTCGGCGTAATTAATCACGGCTAGGAATGTTGTCCCTTTTGATACTCTTTTTTATTTTCACGACTACTCGGAATAAGCAAATGTGTTATTCTCGGCCGTTGTTTTGTTTCTGTTTAAAGGGACGCATAGGAAGGGAATGAAAAGAGGTTTGCGAGGCCAATGGCTATAAAAGACAAATAGGAAAAGAATTCAGCCTTGAAAAGAATAAAAGGCTGGTGGTTTTCGTGTTGCACATCGTGGCGCAACCCAAATTTCCATTTAAAAGTGACCTTTCTCCCATTCAGAGGAAATGTACTTGAGAAACGTTTTTCTTTTTTCTCTTTACATAAGCGCACGATGTATATATAGGATGAAAGCATCTGTCCAGATAATATAATCACTGAAGCTCTCCACTAATTGTGACACCACTCGTATTTGATTTGATTTTTAAAGAGCAGCACGTATTTTGTGATTGCGCGCAAGGACAGATGAACTCGACATTGGCCCGTTCAAATGTAAACGAAGTCTATGATGTTGCACAAGGGGTGTACGCAAATGGCTGTTGCGTTAGCTGACACTGTTCATCGGCCATGTTACGCCAGAAGGTAGCAAACCAACCAGTTGGGAAACTTCGCACTCGCATCAGCTGTAAAACGTCAAGAAATCAAATCGCTTAAGGGCTATTGGTTTGTGTTTGTTTTTTCTAAGTAGGAACTCGATGGAAATCATGTTTTCTTTCGGGTCCCGTTAAACGGCAAACTGCTCATTAAAATAGGCTTTCTCTCGTTTCGTGCAAAGTAGAAATTCGCTTAATTTGAATGCGTACAGGGAGCGATCAAGATACGCTGTCAAAAATTTTAACTCGTCTCATTAGGAAATGAAAATCAGCTTGCAATTGCAGTCATTTCGCGAGATGATTGTCTCTCTATAACTGTGTGGGCGTGCCGGCGTGAATTTTAAACGACCATTGAAATTGCGAATCTCGGCTACGAACTAATTAGACGTTGCGAAATTTCCAGTACGAACCGTCTGATACGCTTCCATCCGTTTCTAACGCGCATAATTACAGATTTTTAGAAATTTCCCCCCCGATGTCTTTCTACTGAGTTGTCGTTTTTAAACGTTTCCTTTTCTCTTTTGTTTTCCTTTTCATGTTGACGTTTTTTATTCGCTTTGCTCATATACGAAAGCTCGGCATCATCTACCGCGATATCAAGCTGGAAAATATTCTTCTCGACTCGCAAGGCCACATCGTATTGACCGACTTTGGACTTAGCAAGGAATTCTTGCCGCACGAGAAGGTATGCAACTACAATAACAAGCTGAACTGTTCAATATTCAGTAGCCATACTAGTAGTTTAAGGATTAAGCATAGATTGAGACACTTTCATAGAATTATTGCAATTCATCATTTTCGATTACAAGTTCGATATAATTTATTCATAATTTTTGTTTTATTTTAAAACAGAATACTAGGGCCTATTCGTTTTGCGGTACGATTGAATACATGGCCCCGGAGATCGTGCGAGGTGGAGGCGCAGGCCACGATATGGTGAAAATTAAAATATAAGCGGAGTTTGTTTTTTTTTGAAGGCTAACACCTTTTTTATCGTTCACAATAAGGCGGTCGATTGGTGGGGCGTAGGAGTTCTAACCTACGAGCTGCTAACAGGAGCATCACCTTTTACAGTCGAAGGCGAGAAAAACAACCAGCAGGAGATTTCCAGGTAAATTCGCCTATTCGCGTTTTTTATTGGAAATAAAAGCATAACCTACTTTTGTGTGTTTACGTCGATAAAAATGAATGGTGCATTGAATAACAATCACATATTTTATCTGCTGTTGTTGTAATGTGCTAAAAAACCCGTGGGATGCGGTAAATAATAGGACAAAAGAAAATTCTCACGTGTTTTTTGCTATTTTCAATTTCTAGACGTATTTTGAGCATCCATCCGCCTATTCCGGGCGAATTATCGATGGAGGTAAAAGACTTCATTAGTCAATTGCTGACCAAGGATCCGAGCCGTCGGCTTGGTGGGGGCCCATCAGATGCTGCGGAGCTCAAACAACATTCCTTTTTTAGAGTAAGCGCTTTTTACACGTATGCAAATGAATGAATTCCGTTTCTTCTTTTTCGTTTGGAAAACAAACGATTTGATATTTTGTATAATCTACAACTATCCAACTTTTTAAAATTTTTAAATGTCGATTTTAAAAACAGAATTTGAACTGGGATGAAGTGGGCAAAAAATTAGTACGTGCGCCATTCATACCGCGCATCGCCGACGAACTGGATGTCAGCAATTTCGCAGAAGAATTCACCGGAATGGCAGCGACAGATTCCCCTGCAATAGTTCCCGCCAACGTCGATAAAATTTTCAAGGTGCTACTGCAATTAATCATTTTAAAAAATCGTGTTCAATGTTTAACTCTTTCAATTGTTTAGGGTTACTCCTACATAGCCCCGTCTATCCTGTTTACGGACAATATAATCAGCGAAGATTTATTCGCCATATCAGCTGACAACAAACCTACGCTGTCCAACATAATTGGCGCGAGATTTAAGGTTTGAATCAGCATTTTTTTTTACTTCTCCAATTCCGAATACGAAACGCAAACAAACGCAACACTTTGACACGTGACATTTTCTCTTAATTTCAGAATTCCACCTTTTTCCTTCATTATCATATGGACTTACGGGAACAAATGCTCGGCGATGGCAGCTTCTCGATTTGTCGGCGCTGCGTCCATAAAGCGAGCGGCCAAGAAATGGCGGTTAAAATTGTTTCCCGTCGCCTTGACTGCAGCCAAGAAATCAGCTTACTGCGCAGCTGCCAAGGCCATCCGAATGTGGTGCGACTGCACGACGTCTTTTACGATGAGGTAACACTTCGTTATAGCCAAGCTGTCACGACTTAAGTTCATTTGAATCCAATAAATAAAAGCATTGCGCATTTGATATTGAAAAGAAAGGGATTGTCGTGTTCGACGTGATACGTAACACGTACCACTATGACGCCATCGGCTAATAGCTCCATTTACGGAATGAAATGTCGCATCTTGGAAATGATTTAATATTACGTACAACGTTTTCCTCGTCATAGGCTCACACGTACATCGTCATGGAGTTGTTGAAAGGAGGTGAACTTCTTCAGCGCATCCGACACCAAAAGCAATTTACGGAATCGCAAGCGGCCCGTATTTGGCAGAAATTAGTGGCAGGTGTTCATCATGTTCATAGCAAAGGCATCGTCCATCGCGATTTGAAGCCAGAGGTAAATTATTATTTATTTGTTTTTCCTAAGGAATTGATGAAATCTAATTCACAGTATTTATTTGAAATTCGCTGTTTTTGAAACAGAATCTGTTGTTTGAGAGCACGGAAGAGGATGCCGAATTGAAAATCGTTGATTTTGGATTTGCTCGATTCAAACCCGAACCGCAGAAACTATTAAACACGCCTTGCTTCACGCTTCAGTACGCCGCTCCGGAAGTACTAAAAACCGCTCTGGTGCCGAAAGATGGACGTTACGAGAACGGATACGACGAGAGCTGCGATTTGTGGAGCCTCGGAGTCATCCTGGTAAATGAAACAAAAAAGAGTTGCACGAATTCTTGTCTTTCTTTCTTCAATCCATTACGATTGTTTTCATCCAAATTTTGTGAATTTACAGTACACGATGCTGTCCGGGCGAGCCCCTTTTCACGCCAACGGCCGTGAAGGAAATGCCTCTGCAGTTATGCAGCGTATCAAGACGGGTGATTTTGATTTCGACGGCGACGCATGGAAACATGTCTCTTCCAGGGCGAAAAATATAGTACAAGGTGAGATAAAGAGGGGGACCAGTTAATTCAATATTCAACGTTGTTAATTGAATGAATTTTATCGTTACAAAAAAAGGTCTTTTGACGGTCGACCCCCAAAAACGGTTGACTTTAAACGAAGTCATGGCTTCTAGTTGGCTAGTGCCAAAAATTCGTGAACCTCCACTCGGCTTCACGCCGTTAATGACTCCTGGAATATTGTCCATTCGGTCTTTTGCCAAGACAACTGAACTGGCTGTCAAACAAACTATAGATGCCTTCCATATGGCCGCCAGGGAGGGATTCAGATTACAGGTATCAAACCCTCGTCCGTGTGTTTTCGTTTCAAAATTTTCAAAGGGTTTCATTTTCGAGCAGGACGTGTGCAATGCAAGATTGGCTCAACGTCGCAAAGCCAAACGGTCATCCAATGACGCTAGAAGCGTTTCCACTTCCAGTAGTTTCTCGTCGAGTTCTTCAGGTACGACTGTCCATCCACAAATGATGTCCATATCAATGAACGTTCCGTCTGATCGGTTTCTATTCAGGCAACTCGTCGATGCGAACAGCCAGCAAAGGGGAAGGCTCTGCCTCTTGGTCTTCCGTTGGCTTCACGCCACGCAAAATGACGTCGGAAGACGACAACGTGTTCAGCTTTCGCGAGGCCCGTGTTCAAGAATATCTGTCCAGCCTGTCGGAGGCTGAGTCTTCAAGTCGGGACTCTTTCCACAAGCTGCAAGACAAAGAAGAATCGCGTTCCACCAAGAACAGCTGGGTACGCATTAGACGTCGTCATTTTTCAGTTTGAACAGTTGATTATTAATTGCCTCTTTTGTTTTCTGCTGCTTGTCTTCATTACAGGGTAATGGTATCTGTGATAGTCTTCCCTCTGTCGTTGACGATAAAATCAAGGAGGCTCCTCCGGCGCAAGATTTGAGCCTACCCGGACCAAGTAGCAATGACAGCATCATTCTCATGCCTATTTCGTCGTCAACAAGATCCAAAAAGAGGCAACCCATTAAGATGTTATTGCACACCAACCCGCTAGGCCAACGTGGCGAAATGAATTGCGAAGAAGATGCGTCACTGGCGTGCACAAAGAGTTGGAAACAGCATCAAGAATATTCTGGAGCGACGGAATTCGAACGTCCACTAACGCGAGCCCGCAAGCGTCACATGGCTCACGTCAACGATGTTCAACCTTATATTCAACCCATCCCTAAGCGACGAAAGAATTTATGAAGCTATATATATATAGAGAGAGAGAAAGAGAGATAGACGAAAAATGTCTTAATCATTTGCCTATACTGCGATTTCCTTGGGACTTATGAAGAGTATTTAAAATAGTTATCCTTAAAAAGCGGTTATGTTTTCGGTTAGCGTCGTCGGGTCGCCCCACGTCTTGTAGATATATCAACGCGTTGTTCCCTTGTAACGATACGGGGGGACTTGTACATATGTCGCATTCTCGCGTGAATGTGTTAACGGTCCGCGTGCGAACTTTTCGTCAACATTCTGTCTCTAGTCAGTCGGATCTGAGGCCTTAAACGTCAGCCGTGGTGTAGTGCTGTGTCCCTGACAAGGAGTTCAAAACAAAATCAGCAGCCTATCCGTGTGTTTTCTATTGAAGGTTTGTCGGCTTAAGAGTGCCTTAAGAGAAATTACGTCGACAGAGCTGAATGTAACAATTTAAAGTTGCTATAAGGTGAAGACCTGCTGGTAAGTTGACATTTTTTGGTTAATTTTTCCATTTATTGGGATGCAGTCACGAGAATAACTTCTTTCATAAATAGGCGTGAAAACGGCTACACTAGTCCATAAAACAGTTGATTTTTACATCCAATCGGCCTTTTCGTTCAAACTTAAAAGCTTCTTGGGTTTCACATTTTCAATCGTGGCTTTTGTTTGTGTTTTTAACATGCCCCACCCGTTACAGTTGTCATGTCGAACATAAGAAGCCTTTCAATTTCGTCGGCCAAGTTCATGGCCGATGCAAGAAACTCTTTCTCTATATGCCTTTACTGCTTTTCTACGGGTCACCTGGCCGTGAGTAGGTTTTCTTTTTTTCTCGAAATACTATACGTGTGACGGACGGCGGGAGTTAAGGAAGCACAGAGAACACATTCAAAACACATTCAAACTACTCACGCGAAAAAAGAAACAACTTCTCATAGTTTCGCATTGTAGCAATTCGGAATCACTTACTGTCACTAGATGAAAAATAATTTTCTTGTGTGTGCGTGTGTTGTGTATGTTTTAACCAATAGTGCTTGAATACAGTGACGTAGTTTCGCCAATTGCTAAACAAGTCGCTTACTTGTTGATGTCGTGAGATTCCGTACTAAGCTGTTAAAGGTCTCTGTAAAATAAAATAAGTGCTAGACGTGACAAAGATAGGACGTATTCGATTCAAATTGTCGGAGAGAAATGATGAATGGGACGCCCTATTATTGGATGAGATTTCTTGTTGTATGTGTATAATTATGAAATTGATATGTTTTGAATATTTGTGATGATACATAGTGTTTAAATGGAGTTTATGATTGTGAAAGGAATATTATAGGCAGTAGCACAATGATTGTAAAGTCCATTTTTTCTTCTGCTTTTAACGTCAGTTAGTTTCAATAATCTAACCTGACCTATCATGAATATTCATATCAACCTATTATGAAATCCATTTTGGATGTGAGACCTGAAGTTCTGGCGCTATGCCGTTATCGAATGAAACCAACAAAGTCGTTCGTTTGAAATACGCTAAACCATCTTGTTACGACAAACACTTTGCAGCACACTCGTTTTAGCCAGCAAACCGGTTACTTCAGTTTCATCTCCCCCTCAACCTTAATTTTTCTCCCAGGGATGTTCATATAAGGCTGGGTATTCGGTTTTTTAAACCAAAAAAGTAAAAACAAATGCAGGGGAATTAAACGAGGATTACCCAAATTTTCTCTCAAAATCTACAAAAAGAAAGACTTCTCTTGGAATTCGATAAAAATTTACGCAACATACAATCGTCAAATTAGTTGTTTTCGAAATAAACGGAATCAAAGTAGCCTAATGTTAGCACCAACTTTGTTTATCCGTTTTCTGCGGTTATTTCAAAACTATAAGCCCAACGGAAAAAACTTGATTTCCATGATTATCATTCAATTCTCAATCAAAATCGTGTATTTTGAGCAAAATTTTAAATTTGGCCAAAAATGAAAAAGTGGGAAGGGTATAGCCTTCCTACTTTCGTCAAAATCTTCCAAAAACGACTTCTCTTGGAATTCGACCAAAATCACTCGTCTCAATCAAAATTGAACGCTGATTTCGATTGAGTGATTGGTTTTCTTGTTGAATCAGCTGTTTAAAAAATAAAATAAAACAAAGTAATGTTACTGCCACAACTTTAGTTTTAGAATTTTATGTTCATTTCATAAACTATACGGCCAATTAAAAAATAAACTTGATTTCCGTGTTTATCATTCAATTCTGAATCGAAATCGTGTATTTTGAGCAAAATTTTAAATTTGGCTAAAAATGAAAAAGTGGGAAGGGAAAAGCCTTGGGAAAGCCTTCCCAATTTCGTCAAAATCTTCCAAAACGACATCTCTTGGAATTCGACAAAAATCACACATCATAATTGATAATTTGGTTTTTAAAAATACGTTACAGAAATTATAGCTGTTACCCCACGGTTACCATAGTTACTTTACGTGAAACAAAGTTTTCAAGCTAAACGCTATCTAGCGACGGACACAAACATGGCAAACCTAAAGTTGAGTTTAATTGTTTCATCCTTCGTAACTAAGGCATCTAAAAATCGAGTAACGTGACGTGAGAATCTGCCATTTTGTCAGCTTTACAAAATCACTAGTTCTGGAGCGGCTCCATGACAACCGACAAAACATCTATAACATTTCTGAACCACACCGAAACCTGTATTGAATCCCAATAACCGCAAACGCCATCTATTGAGAGAAATATAGTAAAAAAACGGGGACGTTGGAGTACTATATCATCTCATCTAGACAGAATCCCTATCGGGAAACAGAACTAGTTTCGTTACAAATAACTGTATTGGAATCAGAAAAAGATGGAAGATTGACAACTTCAGGCTAAAAAAAGTTCTCTTAAAGTTTTTTCAATTGTAGTAGGCCGTGGTTGAAATATATTGATAAATTCCGAATAACTGGTTGATACATGTTCAATATTCATAACATGGATAACACGGGCAGTACCGTGCCGACAATAAAACCTGTTCAGCATAGAAATTTGAAACACAGATTTTTCTTACATTTAATGGTTCTGATTTGCCAAGACATCCGAAGAATTGTCTTGCAATGAAAACAGAGTGGGGCAAGATCTACACTTCATTGCAGCTGTGGGAACACTAGATGAACGGAGTTGTGCTACTTTCAGGTTGACACGTGCCACTCCAGTTCTGGACTTCAGCGCTATACGAAGTGGTGGTAAATTAAAACCAAAGATTTGCATGTTACTAGATTCAATTGCTTTTTTCGCTTGAATGGTAATGATCTTTTTGTATTTTCTCTCAAACCTAGGAAATATTTAGGAACAAACCTTGTTTGTTCACCTGATGATCAGCTGGGTGAATACAATCGGTCAACATATCAGTAGGAGATCTATCAAAGAAAAAAAATTGCAAATTTAAGTAAAATTTGAAATCGAAATTAGATGCTAAGTTGACTTTATTAATAAGGATACTGCTCCATACTCGTCGCTTGTGGGTACACGCATCTTTTACGGTTTCTTTTCAACAGTTTTTTTTTTATTATTATTATGTCACCCTTCTTTTTGGGCGGGCTAAGCCGGTCTGGTGTAATAGCAGACTAAATAACGTTAACAGAACAATGGAAACAAAAACTTACAGTAGAAAACATTTACACCCACAAATACATTTTTACGAATTTGTTTTTTGTGGGTTTTGACAGGCTGATAAAGGCACGTTCAGTAATGTGGCACATGCTGAAACGTACCTGATTTGCGATCGTCCCGATGATGTAATTGGCGAAGATCGGCGCGGCGGTAACGGCGGGGCCAGTGCCAGTGCAGAACAAATTGTAGATACAGAAGGCGGCAGAGATACACTATTTCTTTTTTCGACATCAGGAAGGGTACCTCACAGAGATCAATCAGAAATAGTCCCGAGTAAATATCGTTTGAAAAATTAGGCCCAAGAAGAAAGAGGTTTGTAAAAACTATGACTATAGGTAATACTATACACGAGCCCATGCGTTTACCACTTTTAGGCTGTCTATCGTGGCGTGACTTCAATTGTCCGCTTACGATATGTTAAAAAAGTTTTAGTGCGACCGTCACATGCCAAACTACATTTCGTAAGATTTAAAAATAATTTAATTAGGCTATTTTAGGAATAACGCGATTTACTTCTTCGCGGGGTTCTTCGACTACTCCCACATTCGAGAAATATGGGCAGCCACTTTAATATGATATAGAAAAGAGCCATCTAATTGTCTATGGACTTCGTGCTTAATCATCATGAAGTAATTAACCTGTACACTTTTTCTGTCTGAGAAAAAGAAACGATAAACTCAAAAGCTTATTCCTACTCACAACTGAATCTCGTATCTTTTGCCTGCCTTCCCTTATGTGCAGAAACCAATACCCCTGCAACTCGGAAGCGCATTAAAAAACCCACTAATCGACTTATTGGTAGCGTCTAAATTGTTGACCATTCCAAGGTTCTTCTTCTTCCATAAAACATTAGTAAAAAAATGTTTTAACATTCAAAAGCACAAGTAATCGTTCGAATATTACGGACATCACTGAATGCAGTAATCGAGTGACATAGTCTCTATACATTTAGAACAATTGCCAATTAGAATTCCAACAATTAAAGCAGAGGATTACGAATGGCCCCAGATTTTCTTTTGCCAGACAAAGGGATTTAAAGCAATCTTGCGTTTCATGCTGGAAGCGGACAACCTGAGTTGTTTAGGAGTTTGGTTTGGATGTTACAATTATTGTGGGAAATAGTTGGGATATTCTACAAAAATTCGAAAAAAAAATTACTACTGAACATGCAGTTTTCTCATTAATAAACCACGACCATTCCTGTAAAAACACACCAACTCGGTAATGCACAAAAAAAAAAAACACATAATAATAAATGAATAAAAAGAAAATGACCTAATGCACAAAAATCGAAATCGACACTTGTTTGTATTAAACACATCAAGTGCTAAGAAGAGTAATTGGCTGAACGAAGAGTTGAAACTTTAACAATGGGTCACGGAAGCGATGCTTTTGCGTGACTTACCATGGAGTGTTTGTCGAGGGCCGAACGATAGTTAATACTTAATACTAGGCAAAAGCAATTCAAAATATCCAAAAACATCCAAGGAGAACCAAGGGCAGTAAGAAACCATGAAATTCGACGTTACAAAACAATGGAAAAATGGAAAAGTACGAAATATACAGTAACGCAAATAGAAAGTGGATACTATGAATCCATAAACGAACGGTAGGTCGACCGATCCAGAACCCTGGCTTGATTGTATTTAATGACAGTGATTTATATTTTAAAAAGAATAATAAAAAAAAAAAAGAATAATCGAAGAAATAAGGCACATTCAGTGAAAACGCACTTGATCCCTTTCCCTGGCACCTCTATATCTCGTTACTAAATGTTACATGGTACTTTAAAATAAAAATAATAATAATAATTTAAAAAAAATCACAGCTCCTCTCCGTTCTAGGGTATACAAAAAAAAACCATTTGGAAATATGATGCAGTCCAACCTAACCACAAGCAAGTTTCATAAGCTTTAACTAAAAGGAATTAAATCGAATTGACCTTGCCGTGACATTCAATAGCGGAAAATCAGGAATAGAAGGCAAAAGCTCAATCCATTTTAGACACCCATACGAGATATACGAATAGCGGGGCGAACAAAACATCACGAAAGCAGACAGACAGCGAAAGATAGATGAACAAGGAGAGTTACGCTTCATTCATCGATGTGCGATGCCTAGTACCTCTTCGTGTCCCACGGACTCATTTCCAATGGCAATATTGAGAGCACTGTTATTATTGGCTGAATTCAATACAGATCGAATGTTGTTCTTGCTAGGTTCAAATGGATCAACAACCACCAGTTCTGTTCCCTTGATTTCCGCACGACAAAAAGGACAGCCTTGTCCTTCAGATTCCTGTTACATGCCATTTCAAATCACAGATGAAAACTACTCATAAAAGTAACACAAAACAGACAAAACAATCAAATCAAAGAAGTCCTTACCTGCCATGATGAAAGGCAAGGTGTGCACAACAAATGACCGCAAGGTTCAATGCGCACATCTTTATCATTTTCTGCGCAGATTTTACACAACTGGAACGTAGATCCCATTTCACAGTAGAGCTCATACTGTTCCTGTGTCACTTGGATGTGATCTTCAGGCGTAGCAGCCACAGCCCAACTCAGATCAGGATTCACGGATCGTCCATCAGGAAATAAATAGCTTCAATGCAATTAAGAAGAGAAGTTATTTTACATGTTTGTTGTTGTGCACTGTAGTTTCCCCGACGCATTCTTTACGTTTTCCTGTTTTGCCACCTACTTTTTGACATTGTGTAACAGGTGTGTGCCCTACCATTCGTTTCATTTAGTTGTCTTTTAAAGAAGAGGGTAGCATGGATTAGAAATGAGGAATTACGAGGGAATCGAGATGAAGAAGTACGAAAACTTGAATGCGTCGAAGAATCTGCAAATCGTATCTTAAAATATTGTACTGAGAAAAATCGGCAATAAGTTTAACTTACAATCCTTCCCTGTATCCATCAAGCAGCGCTTGACAAAGAGACTTGTTCTGAGGAATTGTCTGCAGTATTGTTCCATCCGCCGTCACATATCCAATAGCCCATTGTCCCAGGCGGGTGCAACTTAGACGGAAAACGTAGCTATACAAAGCGGATAAAGATTGAACACAAAAATTTATTTTATTATTTAAATAACTGACATGGTAAATATTAAGGAAAAGGTAGCTTTAAACTTATGAATACCTTCCAGGTTTGTTTATGTATTTCTGCAATCTTGCTTTAACTTCGTCATAGGTCAGAAACGCTACGTAGCCTGGATGAGTGACGGCCAGTATTTGCCAGTTTCGTAACAAGGTGGACCACGGTTGAAACAACCTACAAAATACAAATGTGTTACCACAAAATATCGAATTGAACATCCACACTTTGTAGAATCAGCTATTGCCCAACCGTTTGAATTCCGCTCTAAACTACTACTGCCAGAATAAACCAAGTCAAAAAGGTCTAAATTGAATGAAGTTTTAAAAACTAAATAACGGGATACGTCAGCAACTAAGTCAGAAACTGATGTCAGTGGAAAGACCAATGGCACAGCAAAGATGATGAAGACCAAAAATGATCTCACTTGAGACACAATTTCATTTCAACTACACAACAATAATGGCAACTGATGGAAAGCTAGAATTGTACAATATGTGCGGAGACCGAAACATGGCCCATCGCTTCTATCACAATGACCGTAGACAAAATTATTAATCAATCACAGATTCACAAATGAAATTAGTGAGTGAATCAGTCTTACCGAGTAAACACATCAAATTCGAAGTTGGAGATGTAGTCATTGCATGTCAAATCAATAGTTGATTTTAATGCCATGGCTTCTAGTCCGGAACTGATCGGGTGAGCTTCGTGCAAAGTTTGGCGAAAAATCTTCCATGCCACTATAGTCCTGTAAGATAATGCATTTTTAATACTATGAACGATTTAATAAGGTGACGAAAGCCATCCCTGAAACGGAAATACTATAGCCTATCTGCCAGGATTTCCTGAGGTAAATTATTTAGAATTTATCGCGTTTTGTATGTTAGATTAGAACTTTCCTAAACCACAACTTCGTCCAATAAACCAAATGCAATACATCAAATGCTTTTAAAAACATAATTTCCTTTTATGTTCTGAGACTGCTTGAGCCATTAAATATAAAATTCTCTTATTTTCCACATGAAATGGCTTTAAATATTGAAATTAGCCATATTGAAATAAAAGAGCAACTCGATAGACTTGCTATGGCAAATGAGGAAACTTATTACACAGAGAAAATGTAATAGAAAATGAAAGTTCAAGTAGTTGCTTAGCAAGTACACAATTAAGTTTACCTGTCTTCAAATGAATTTCTCCAGAAGTCTGCAGCATCACTTTTTGTAATTCTAAATTGCCCACCGGCAAACATTCCACCAGGGAAAAGGGCTTTCAATTCACTTAACATGTGACTGAAAACCAAACTGAGCTTTGTTAAATTGCGGCGATAATGAGAATTTTCATCAAACATCTTTTCCTTTCCTTCTTTAAAAAGTTTGATTGCTTGCTTGCACTTTCGCATGAGATTCTCAATGAACACTTTGAAATATTCTTCATTGTTCAGCGCAACCATATTGTCCTCATACTTTGTGTAGATTAGACGGAGATGTTGATAAGTGTCTGGAAGTATGTCAAGGATGAATGGAGGAGAATTCTTCAGGTTCATTTTAGAATGCTGACAAAGTTTGACTACTTTGTCCATAAGTTTCCATGTTTTTTCAAGTGCTCGACGGTCTATCATTAACTTAGGGGTGCAAATGCACCATGAAGCTTTGACAAGAGGGAAGTTATGTTCTTATTTTGCTGTTGATTTTGCTGGACATTGGGTACAGCCTGCTGTTGATGCGGACTGTGTCTTGATGCCATGCTCAGTTTGTTCTGTAACCGTTCAGCTAAATCCATGAATTACAGGCGATACATAGAAAACGACATGTCAAATTCGATATCTTCTATACAAGTTTTTGCAGATGACGTCCCTAAAAATACACCCGTCACTTCTCCCGAAACTCAATATCGACACAATTAGTTAAGGCAAAAAACTTTCCTTGTGTAAAAAGAGCCAGTGTTAACTTTTCTGTCACCCGAAAAACAATTGCCCCACCGAAAAAACTTGCGATAACTGCTTTCAAAACTCACTTGTTAATCATTGAACACTTGAGTCTTCTACCCTGCACCCTTACATTTATTGCACGACCGCCATGTTGCAAGAAGACTTATTCTCCAAAGACACAGTAGAGTGGATACCATCGCACATCGCAGTACGAACCAAATACTTTGGTAGGGGAGAGATATAAGAGTTCGGAAACGCTATGCATGAAACCATGCACTGCCTACTAGCTACTACTCTACTAGAGTGCCTATCTGCCCTCGAGCAAAGTGCAACAAAAAACGTCATAGCCTACCCCTTTCTACTGGAAAGACTGAGTTTAATTTGCCAAGACCGGGAGATGGCGCTGTGGGCCCAAGTGCTTTTGCATGGGAAAGAGCCAAAAATTTGGTACGTAAGTTACTAGAGCGCCAGATCATTCAAAACATGGTACCATACTGGCGCGACGGTGGCGACCGGTTGGCTTAAAAATTTTGAAGCATTTAAAATCAAATTTGAAGTTTTGTTTTTATCACTAGATGGCAGAGCGGGGATAGCGCTATTTTACTGGTAACCTGGCAACCAACACGAATCCGAGACCGCAGTAAAAACGAAAAAAGTGCAGACAAGAATTCTTGGAGTGCAAGTGTGACGGCAAATAACAACAAAAAGGATCTTTTTGTATACGGCGAAGAATTTTTGACGGCGTCAAGACAAGGGTTTCAAAAACAATACTAGTGAAATCTTAAAGAAATTTTTTTTTAGTTGTTTAAGGTAAGACTTCTTGTTTGTTTGATTTTCTGTTATTATATGGTTTTTAGTTATCATCAGAAATAGTTTTTGGTGAAACAGGGAATTCTAAGTTGGTTCTTGTTTGATGCTTACTGTTCCAGATATCAAACAGGCAAAGCAACTTCATCCAAAATGGCACAATACAAGGGTGCTGCAAGCGAAGGCAGCAGGGCGATGCAGATGATGAAGAAACGGGAACAAGCGCAGGAGGAAGTTGAGTTTCGAAAAAAGAAAATTGAAGAGGAACTAAAACTGTCTGGAATGAAAGACAAGTTTGCTTCACATTATGATGCAGTCGAACAGCAATTAAAGGTTTGTTTTAAATAAGACAGGCACAACAATCATTCAGCTGTTTTCTTAATTTATTCCAGACTCAACAATTGTTTCTTTCATTTATTCTAGACCTCCACAATTGGTTTAGTGACCCTAGATGAAATGAAAGCAAAGCAAGAGGTGATAGTTCAAGAGAGGGAGAAACAGCTGGCTAAAAACTCAAGGAAAAAGAACGAGAAATTGAGAGAGAATTGGAGGCCAAACGAGCGGAAAAAAGAAACAAAAGAGCAAATTAAATCGCTATCTTTTAAATTAGATAACGATGAAGAAGAAGAAGAGGGTGACCAAGAGGAAATTGTAAGTTCAAGCACTGGTAATTGTAACTGTATATGCCATCATTCATAAAAAATGTGTTCATGTTTGTAGCAAAGTGCCCCCTCCCCAAAGATATTAGCTGATGAAAGTGAATCATTAGATAAAAGTGAAGAGGAACCTGCGGCAAAGAAAATTAAAGGTAATAAAAACCCTGATGTAGACACGAGTTTCTTGCCTGACAGGGACAGAGAAGAAGAAGAAAATAAACTTCGCGAGGAGCTTCGTCAAGTACGTAGCTCAAGATAGTATACGAGTGTGAACATAATAACATCCTTGGTTAAAATTACAACTATTCCAGGAGTGGGTAACTAAACAAGAAGCTTTAAAACAAGAACCCATAGAAATTACCTACAGGCATGTAATTTTTATTATGTTTTATACAATATTCGAATCACACAAATTTGTAATTAACACGTTTATTTTTTAAAATTAGCTATTGGGACGGGTCGGGTCACAGGAAAACGACTCGCATGAAAAAAGGTGATTGTTGAATTATTTAAATGATATTGTCTCTATAATGTTAGTTTTTCATTAGGAAACACGATTTATCAATTTTTGCAGCGCTGTCTGGATTCACTAAGGAAAGATTTCCATGAATTGAAAACAATTTCTGCAGATCAATTGATGTATGTGAAAGAGGATCTCATAATACCTCACCATTATTCGTTTTATGATTTTATAGTCACAAAGGTATCCCCTCGAAATTGAGATATAATTCTCGGTGTCACGAGAAACGTATCTATTTATTTATTATGTTTTATTACTTCATTTAATTTCAATGCTTTTCAGGCAAGAGGAAAAAGTGGTCCTTTATTCAGTTTCGATGTTCATGACGACATCCGAATAGTAAGCGATGCAAGCGTTGAGAAAGATGAATCCCACGCTGGCAAAGTACTGCTGAGAAATTGGTATGAAAGAAATAAGCACATCTTCCCAGCATCCAGGTATAGAATTGTTTGTTCTCATTGCATTTGCTTATTTTTAAGGTTTAACAGCATACCTAAATGAGTTTTCTAACATACTACATACTTTGTATATCATAGGTGGGAGCCGTATGACCCTACAAAGACATATGAAAAATATAGTATCAAAGATAAGAATAAGAAAAACGCGCCCTAAACGTGTGTTTGATGGGAGGCAAACCGCCAATCCATATTTAATATTTGGATCAATACATTGTAATAAAATTTGCTCCCGACCCACGTTTTTCTGGTTGGCTCGCTAATAATTGAGTCGTAGGTCCAGATTTCAAAGTAGGCGAAAGACTGCGATTCTTGCTGCCACAAAAACGACATTGTCTCAATTGGCAATGTTTGCACCGGTGGTGGTAGGCAAAGCTCAAATTTAGCATTTCTTACGCTCGTGCGAAGCCGTTACGATTCTGCATAGTTTCGGCTATCGTCGTCTTAGTAAGCACCAAATTAAACACATAAAAAGAAAAACTAGTTAAGTGGATAAAATAACAGAACATGTTTGAACTCTCTGGTTCGCTTCAAAACCAGAGAGAAAATCAAAGAAAAACAGTTAATACAGAATGATGTATTTTTGCTTGTTTCCACGACTGACAACAGAAAAAAAAACATTTCAAATTTCCATCCAACGCAATTTTTAGGTCTGTACAAAAAAAAAAGAAAAACACAATGGGACAGATTACAGGGGAAAAGCACGAAGGGTGACGGTGGGGGTGGGTTTGAACGGGGGAGGAGAGGGCGTTCTTTGTCATATACAACATTTAAAAAAAAAATAATAATAAAAAAGAAAGGAGGATAATAGAAGGGGATTTGATAGGTTTTACAATACTACGTAATGCTTGCCGGCTGCGAGTACGTGCTTTCTTGGACTCTAGAGCTTTTCTTGCCTTCTTACACGCCAGCTGAGAACTCAACGGCTCTGCAAAACATCTGCTAGAGCACTCAAACGTTCGAGTTCGTATAATCCAACTACCACCAACGAACCCATTTTTCAAACGAGAATTATATATATAAAAAATAAAAAAAAATGGCAACCGATTCTTGGACGATTCTAACCATCAAAACAAATCCAATCATAAAAACCTGATGTACGGGAACCAGTCCCCATAGACCAGCCACTGTGAACGAAACGTCATCAAAACAGGATACAAATGTACAAATTTTTATGTATAGAGAAATTGAAGAAGATCAAACACTTGGAAACAAGACTGTTTTTTTTTGTTGTTTGTTTTGTTTTTACACAGATAACGTTCCAAACCGGAACTAAATCAACTATTCTTGTTAAAAACAGTTTCCTCCTTTTTTTTCTCTTTTCCTTCTTGCCAAAGAAGACACGACATTTGCTTTCATAGTACTTTTCACACACACACACACACAACTACAATAAAAATGAACAGTCAACAGACACTAGACAGGATGGAGAAAAAAAAAAAAAAATGACACAACTATTAAATTTCCACAAGGATACAATGGGATTTTACAAGCCGTGCGACGGGATCGAATCGGCAAAACTGGTGTAAGAATGCCACGTGTTTTTCTCATAGATTTCTATCTTCAAAAACAATCTTTCATTCTGTCGGCAGGGATTGACTGAAAATAAACAAATTACAGAAGAAAAAAGGGGGGAGGGATTTCGCAATGTACGCAGAAAAACACCGTACCCGAGGAACATGATAATAGGAACATTACGAGCTTCTTAAGGCCAGCCAACCCACCATTTTTTTTTTTTCAACCCATAATTATTTGAATAAAAACATGGGCAGAAATGAAACACAACACGAATGAAAACAAAAAAATGTCGACTGGCTCGTCATACAACTCGTTTAGGTTTGTCTCTTTTTTCCATTTTCAGGGCGTGTAACAATCGACATTTAGACCAGAACGCGTGAGATACAAAAAAACATGTTGAAAAATCGAGGGACAGAATCAATCACGGGGATTAAGTTGTCAAAAAAACCAACAAACAGAAGAATACATTTGCATCGAAATCTTGTTATGAAGGTGCTGGTTACGTTGGCGCTTTAAAAGCATCAGATTCAATCTTTCATTCATCGCGGGTCCGACTCTGTCGAAGATAAACGAAGGTGTGTTCCATACATTTCAATTGATCAGGTCGTTCCGAGTGCCACAAGTGAGGGAGGGGGAAAGAAAAGAAGAAGAATGACATCATTGACGTCTCTCATAGAGCGTGTGGCGATGGTTCTTGTTTGAAAAAGGTACGGAACACACATGAAGAAACCCTTTCGAACGAAATGGACCACACACACACACACACTGAACCTAACATCTGCTAAAGCAACCTGCCAAACATTTGAGGAAACCTCACTGCCGAGAAACGAACGACCTCATTCTCTCATTTCAAAACAAACAAGTGATGACCTGACCGCAACGTTTGTTCACTGAAATTAGCCGCCAACCAAATGTGTTTTGTTTTTTGTTTTTTTTGGCAACAGACATCGTCACAGCAAAGGAACGGTGCATTGTTTGTGAGGAACTATAGTTTTGCTGCTCCTCCAACAACATCAGAGGAAACAATTAAAATACCTTTGACTTGACTATCTACACACCTTTGTTTTTGTTTTTGTTTTTTTATCTTTTTCTTTTTTATCTCTCTCTGTCTCCTTCATCTTTTCATCCTCCTCCCCCATCGAAAAGATCACATTTGTCTATGATAGTTGTCACGTCATCATCGTCGTTATCACACGACCATCAAAAAGAGAACAGCTGACATTTACGTCTCTGGAAGGGAGAAGAAATGGGATTTAAAAAAAAACAAAAAAACAAAAACAAAATGAAAAAAAAACAGCAAAAAAGAATTTCATAAATAAAGAAACACACGCACACACACACACACACACACACACACACAAAGAAGGAACTATTTTACGTAGGACTTGAACAGGAGCGGGGGAGGGGGGAGGGCTCAAAACGAATGCCAATCGTTAATCCGTCACCCACTTCTCACTACCCCCTCCGGCGCTCACCTGCAAAGTTCATTCGGTGGGAATTGTAGCCGGACCCGTCGAACCCAAACCGAGCCTAGGGATTGTACGTCAAAGAGAGGGGCAGAGGTGAAGAGGAGGACGTGGGCGAAGAGCGCATGCCCATCGCCATGTTCATGGCCAGCTGGTGAGACGACATGGACGTCGGCGGCGATCCGCCGCGCGGATACGAATGGGCAGTCGTAACGAGAGACAGAGGTACGTTGGGTGGAGTCGGTGGATCGGGAGAGCGGCGAAGAGCCGAGTCCCGTCAGCGACGATGGCGGCGTGATGGACGCAATCGAAGCCAGCATGGCCGCCGTGTTAGGCGGAGTCACCGGAATGGTGGGAGTCACGCTGCCGCCACCGCCGCCTCCGCTGCTATTGTTGCCATCGCGTCCACCCGATCCGCCAATCCCACCAGGCCCAGATGGGCTCGGACTTGTCATCCCGCTGCTCGGCGGATTAATTCTCTTTTCCTTTTGGCGTCTGTGACAACGAGGGGAAATGGAGTTGGCGTTTAGAAAAAAAAACAGAAAAGGAAAAGATAAACAGTTATTACCTGTTGCAAAACCAGACGCGGACAACTTCCTTCTCCATAGATAGGCCGTCGGCCAGCATGGCGATCTCTTCCGACGTGGGTTTCGGATTGGCCAAAAACGCCTTTTCCAGCGCGACTCGCACGCTCGTCTCAATCGACGTCCTCTTCTTCCGGCGACGACCCAATCCGTCGCTGACGCTGCTGCCGCCACCGCCACCTAGCGGCGAAGACAAGGGAACGCCGCCAACGCCGCCGGATGCAATGCTGGCCAGTCCGGTCGTTCCGCCCAGGCAGCCGTTGCCTCCAGGGCCATTGCCACCGCCACCCAGAGCGCTGTCGGCGTCTTCCAGCCATTTCTGCAGAAGCGGCTTCAATTTGCACATGTTCTTGAACGACAGGTTGAGCGCTTCGAAACGTGATATGGTCGTCTGGCTAAAATCATTGCCGTACAGTTTGCCCATGGCCAAACCAACATCACCCTGGGTGAAACCTGGGAGATGAGGAATCAATCAAAAAAATAAATAAATAAATAATTTTTAATTCATTTAAAAAAATCGTTAATAAGAAATAGGTTTTACCGAGTTTAATTCTTCGCTGTTTAAACGTTTTGGCAAACTGTTCCAGCTCTTCTAGATCCGTAGTCTCTTCCGGTGGCAAGTCGTACAGCGGCGTGGCGGCAGGGTTCGTTCCAGTGCCAGCGTTGCCGGCTGTGCCGACCTCGATCGTCAGCTGACCAGAGGCCGACGAAGAGTTGGACGACGTCCGCGAGCTGTGCGTCGCCGCCGCTTTCGTCATGACGGGGGCCGCCACTTCGGCCGGCGCTGGATTCGACGAATGGTGATGATGCCGAGGAGAATGTTCTCGAGACGGTTGTTGTTCGACTTGCTGTTGTTTCTCTTGTTGTTGTTGTTGTTGCTGCTGCAATTGTTTGTGCTGCTGCTGCTGCTGCTGCTCCTGAACGTGTTGCTGTTGAATGTGTTGCTGTTGGATGTGAAGTTGATGTTGAGCGTCGGTGAAATTGGTTCGCTGAGACGAAATGACTGACTGTTGTTGTTTCTGCAGCTGTTGGTACTGCTGAGCTGCTTGAACTAGGGCTTGTTGTACCTTTATTTTTGTCGGGCGAAACATTAAGAAAATTTTGGGTTCATTGCGGATGCAGCATTTAAAGGTCTAGCGTCAAACTCACGTGGCTCTGTAGATAAAACTGGGCCTGTGGACTGAATTGGGAGGCGGCTGCCCCTTGTTGAAGCAACGCCAACTGCTGAATAGCCTGCTGTTGAAAATTCTGTTGCATAGCTTGAACTTCCTGGGCCGAAAAGGACAGGCCAGACAGGCCAGGTAGACCGGCGGCTGTGGCGGGAATTTTGCAGCAAAACCGAAGGGTTTTGCGTAGCGCTCATTGCCAACATCTAAACAAGATTTGTAACCAAAGAGAACGAGGGGAGAATTGGAAATAAATAAATAAATATTACACACCAAAATACACATGGAATCCAAGTGGTGAAACTTACCTGTCCCAGTGACAGTTGTCCAGCTTGCAACGCAGCTATCGAAGCTTGTAAATTTGCAGCTGCAGCTGCGGCAGGAGAGCCTCCCAAAGTGGCCGAAAACTGACCGTTGATCGGCTGGCCTTCGCCGGAAAAACTATCGCTGTCATGCTGACTGATATCGCCGTAATGATCTCGCCTAGAATTCCTTGCCTAATTCAACACAATTAGAGATTAATTTTTTTTCTTTTCAAGCCCCAGGTGTTGCACATCTTTCCATTTGTATGAGTGACACGTAAAAGGGGGAAAAAAATCATTGAAGTTTCAGTAGCCACCGCTAGATGGCCGACGCGAGCCAATACGCGCTTCAACAAGATTGCCCAGCGGGGGAGTTCCAAGAGAAGACGAATTTGAGAGAGCCACCCCCCACCCCCTCTGTTAAGTATGCGTAGGAGGAGAATGGGGAGGTTCAACACACATACACACACTCCCAATTGAGTTTTTTTTTTTAAACGCACACGTATATATCCAGTGCCCGTTACTGACGTTGACCACTAGCGTTACCAAATCCTCGAAAAATGTCGGTGTGCTCGGCTACAATCCACCAGAGAGTAAACACGGGGTCTTCGAAACCAACAACAAACACAAAACGTACTCGGGGGCTTATTCTTTTTTGTTTTTGTTTTTTTTCTCTCTTTTTCCCAACATAGCTCGTGCCGATTTCCTCCACACACACAAGACACACACATATATATATACCAGTCAAAGCTTATGGCCACCCTCCATCTCCCGATGTAAATACAAAAGAAAAGAAATAGGGAGGGCGGAAACAAATCAATAAGAAAATCAACAAAAAAAAAAAAAAAAGATATACCAAATCAAGAGCGACTCCAGCGTCTTCGTTGTCCGATTCCATGAACTCGTCCAAATCGGATGTGTGGTCGGCATCGTGCAGGGGCGAATCGGGCGGACTGGCAGATCCGTCAGAGCTGTGCGGACTGCGACGTCCTTTTGTTTCGACGCGTCGCAAATGTCGCGACTGATCTTGTTGTTGTTGCTGCTGTTGCTGCTGCTGCTGCTGTTGTTGTTGCTGTTGTTGCTGATGCTGCTGTTGTAGTTGCTGCAATTGCTGGTGATAGTCGGCCACCAAATCGCGATGTTCTTTCAACGTGGACGACAGCGACTGGTGGGACGTGATGGGCGATGAACGCGGATTGCCGCCCGTCGTCATGATGTTGTCACGCCCTTTCAACACTAAAACTCCTCCTGTCCGATAAGAAGCAAAAATAGAATAACAAATAGCAAAAGTTAATTTTCAGAGAAAACAGAGCGGCTCATTAATGAAGAGTAGTCATGAATCTAAATTGGAACTCAATTGGCCCGTTTCTTTCTTTTTTTTTTTTCGAGCTGGACCAACAACACAAAAGTTAAGATTCTATTGACGAGTTTTATTGATTGACGGTTTCCCATTGGCCCCCACGTTTTTTTATGGGCGCCATTTTCTTTCCTTTATTTAAGGACACTCCAAAAAGCCATTAACAGACCAGAATGGCCGTTTTTCGTGTGTCCGCTTCGTCCACCAGTTTCTTCAGTTAAATGGGAAATAAAAAATAAAAATTGAAAAATGTATTTAGGCTAACAGGATTTCCACGATTGGTATCCTTCCGTCTGGCCGGAGGAGAGTGAAAAAAAAAAAATGGACCATCCGTCACAACTATCGGAATCGCCATCAAATCCAGCACACACACACACTCACACTCACACACAGAGCACATCGAATTAGGCAGACTGTTTATATCCCCATTTTATCATTTAAAAATCAAACAAAATTCCCGCTGCACGCAATTGACTCAAGAAAAAACACGCACAAGAGATAAATAAATAGAAAGATTCAACTATTTGGCTAGTAACGAAGACCCTGAATTCCTCGTGCGCGTCTTCCAATGTAAACTATCGGGCCCAGTGGTGCAGCACGGTGGATTTGTTTGGAGCGTTGCACGAAGCAGACGAAGCCACACAGTGAGCGAGGTAGCAGAAGAAGAAGAAGAAAAAAACGGCCCACATGGAACATGTGGCCAGTTGTTGATTGCTTGTTTACTATGTTTAGGCTGGAAACAAGAGAGGATCCAGCAACATCTTGTAAAGAATTACATTAAAAAAAAAGGGCTATATCCTTGCCCCTGCAAAAGAGCCCCAAAGAAAAGGGGAAACCCTTTACGTGTAAACAAGACTCGGCAATCAACACAAGATGCAGCACGTGCCAATAGCTTTTAACATCAACAACCGCATCCTTCAAATACCTGCGCATCGTCTTTTCTTGTTCGCTTCTTCCTCAACACCGATCCCACACAATTTCATTTTGGTTGCATTTCTCTTTATTCAACGCGGTGCGGATGCGTGGCGGACGTCGATAAAAGATTGACGCTGAACAAAGATGGCGGACAGTCTGGATATGTGTACAACGAAAAAAGAAAAGCGAGAGGGGAAAGAACATGAAAGTAAAAAAGAAGGCAATGTGTGTATACATATCACGGAGGTGATGCATTTTTTATTTCTTTTCAGGGGTCCAGCTGGCCAAGCGGCCAGCAGGTGAAATGCTATCGTCAAAACGGCTGGATTTTTTCCCATCGCCCCCGCCCCAACGATCGTCTGACCGGTTTGTCCTTTATTAACGAGGTGATGACCTAATCACCTATTCTTTTTACCTCCCCTCTTCGTTCCTTTCCCTTTTTTGTTTTGTTTTGTTGAAATAGCCGATGCCATGCGTCATACTGTCAAGTGGCTTGACGTTCTCGCGTGGCCCAGCGTCGAAGGAAACGGCCCGAAAACCGTTCCAGAACGAGACCTCTGACACACGTCAACCGGGACACGCGCACCACGATTTCCATTCATATTTGAAATCAAATAGCAAAACAAACATGGCTCATCTGACTTCTTTCCCTTTCGTGCGCAGCGCTTTGTCCATCGTTACGCGTCTCGTTCTACATTTCAATTAATTCTCCCCTCCCCCGACAGGAAAGGATTGCAGCTATAACAGGTGATTTACGTCATCGTTTTGTTTTTGGTTCAAGTAAACCATTGATTCAAGTGAATGGCGTCGCTATTCGTTTGGAAATCGGAGGGGGTGGTCAGTTATCGACTAGAGGCCATCTGGTGATCAAGAAAACATAATCGACGGAAATAGGTAAATACGTCTAATGACTCACGATCGGTAGAAAACAAAAGTCAATTGAAAGTTTAAAATTAAAAAGGAACAAGAAAAGATGTTGTGTGTCTTGTTGGTGGCGACTGTCTGGCCGCCTTAAGAAGGATGTCATCACGTGGCCCCATCACTTGAGCAATTGGATGCACGAGGGAGGGGGGATAACGAAGACGGGAAATGCACACTTGCCACGAACACAAAAGAAAAAGAAACAAGACGTTAGCGTTCTCATTGCAAAGAAGAAAATGGTTGACCCTCTTTTCTTCTTCAAATGATCGTAAAACGTCGACCGTCATAAAGGGGGAAACAAAACGGACATTGAAAGTGATCGATTTCAACGACATCACGTCCATTTTGTTTTGTTTTCAACCATAAACGACGCACAGAAAGAAAGGGAGAAAAAGAGGACGTCAATTTCCAAATGGAAACGAAACGTACATCCGTTTTAAATCATTCGCGTGAGATGGCTGATTACTCAATGAATCGGGCAAATGAAAGTCAAACAAGGCGCGCGAGGGGGCTCAACGGCGTCAATTAAGCGTCTCTAATGAAAGGCACCCATAAAGAAACGAGTCTGCTTTTTCGTGTGTCGTGAGTGCCCCAAAGACGAGAAACCGCAACAATTAAGAAAACAGTTCGCTGCCTTTCTCTCTTCTGTCTCTGTAGTACACACGATAGACGCCATCTGCCGCCACACACGACTTTTTTTTCTCGTTTCTCTCGACAAGTTTAACAAACAAATACGTCTAATAAGGATGCAATACGAATAGCCGCAAGCGTTAGGGAAAAATGGCGAGCGGTGAATCTTTTTCATTTTTTTAAGGAAAAAAATAAATAAAATGTAGGACCTTGTCTCCATTTGCCGCCAGTAGCTGTCCGTACAATTTCACAATTTGACAGGTGGGCACGACTGAACAACACACAACAACAAATAGTGATTAACTGGGCTCCCTTATTTTTTGTGTGTGTGTCTACCTACCCCCTTCCGGCCTGTTTCTACCTCGAGGCAATTACACACCTATCGCCTATAGACATGAAAAGAGAGAAAAAAAACACACAAATTCCTTGTAGCAATTTCTACCAAACCACTTTGTTAAAGCATTTCCCCTCGCCTTCGTTAAGAACCTCTGAAAAAAAAAAATTTATTTTGTTGTTGTAATGAAGTTGGACTGGTAACATAAACACAGAGCAAGGGGACAGAGAGAGAGAGAGAGCGAGGGAAGAATGATTGGTGTGTGTGTGTGTGTGTGCCCGGTAGCAAAAGAAGAGTAGCTATCGTCTAATCTCGTTCCAGCTCTGCCAGACTCCCTTTCTTTCTTCCTCTTTTTTTTATAAATAAATAAATAAAAATGTAAGGCGAACAATAGAACACAATCGGCAGGACGCAGTGATCCGCAAGAGAAAACAAATGTCTTTCTTATTATTCCCTTTTTTTTCTCTCCGGCCGAGAGAGAAGGTCCGACGGGAAAACGTGGGGGCCCTCCCACCTTCTTTTTTGTTCTTCCTTTGTTATCAACCGGCCGTTTGTAGGCCGGGCTAAATCGACTGGCAAAGTCACATTTTTTTTTCTTCTCTACACACACACACACACACAGAAGTTTTCGCATGTTAGACTAGAGCCATTCGTATCGATTGGACAGGCCAGAAACAAAAGAGAACTTTTCAAAAGTCGGATATAAACAAATGCTGCGCGAAGCTCTTTCTCTCCCCTCCGTTCCAACATAAATAGTCTCCCGAACGCACCTTTTTAACCCTCCAAATAGTAAAAAACAAAAATGATAAAGACTCAATCATTTGTTCCGCATTTTAAACAAATGACTTCCCACTTTTTGTTTTTGTTTCAATCAATTTCAAACGGTCACTATTGCTCCTTGTTTTGTTTTTTTTATTCTACTCTGATGTCAGTAGGTGGAGCAATAAGCCACCCCCTCCACATAAAAAAATGTAGATATATAAACAATCAAGCCATGTTACAAATTGAAACACACCCACTGCAGAGAGAGGGTTGCTCTCTTTTTTTCACTCCCTGTCACACACATCTAATATCTATTTCGATCAACACACACAAAAAAAACACACACAACGAGGGGTGATTAAGTGTTAAGATTAAAGAGCAACAGTCTATATATATATATGGGGTGGTGGATTATAACAACAACCGCCATAACCCACCGGTCACACGAATGTGTGTATACGCTGTGACCTGTGCGCGCCCCCCACCACCACTTTGCACCCTCTTTTTATTAGGCAACACTGTATCTATTGGGATCGACTGAATTATATGGAAAAAAAATAACACGCGTGCACAATAAAAGGGGTGAGAGTCGTTTAGGGGTTATAACAACCGTTATTTATGATAGAGAGAGAAAAAACGTGTCTATAAGACACACACACACACCGGTGTATTTAGATGGGGGAATAACCTCTGACAAGCTCAATAGAGCATTGAATATACACACAACCCCTTCGTTTTTTTTTTTTTAGGCGCCTGTTGCATTTAGGAAGAAGGGGTTGTTACGATGGCGAAAGAAAAAAAATTGAACAAAAGATATTCTAAACGCCAAATCCCTTGACTCCAATGACACGTGCTGATGAATGGAAAATTCAATAATCAAACAAGCCCTTTTGGTTATGAGAGACAGAGTATAGGGTCATAACAATACAAACGAGAGAGAGAGAGAAAAAAAAATATTGTATAGAGTTGGAAAGAAAAAAGTGCTTAATAGACAAATCAATGCCACCACCACCCCTTTTTGTGTGAGTGTGTGTATGCATGAAATTGGGGCGGATGTATCTGTAAGCCTTTGGATACATTATAAGGTCAATTGATCCGACACAACAGCGAGAGAATTAAAACTATATCCAGATCAAGTGTGTTGGAATTTCGGATTTTCAGAGACTCATTTAAATACAATGCACCTTATTATATATGCAAATTTGTTGAAGTTTTACCCGTCAAGTGCGTGTTGATTTATTCACTGGCAAGCAAACACTGGTAAGGCACATGGAAAAGAAAAAAAATAAACTGGCGCTCGAATTATTCCTGGACACAACACTGTTTGCTGGCTCTGCATAGACTGAGGCCTGTTTAAGCACATACCTCAAAACTGCCAAAATGGCCGATAGGGGAAAATAAAAATGGAGGAAGGGGCTGCAAAAACAAAATCTTTTTTTTTTTTTTTTCCTCCCATCTTCTTCTTTTTTTTTTTTTTTTTTAAATTTCTACGCCCGTTTTTATTTTTCTCTTTTTCCTATTAAAACTACCCCCCCAAAAAAGGGGGGGTATGCAAATCCCTGGAGCAGTAAGGAGGTAGGGGGACAAAACTTGTACACGTCAGATGTGACGGACATTCGAGATGGGTGACCTTCAACAAGAGGGGGTTGGGGAGGTTATTTTACATCCCTTCGATACATTTTCGAATAACAAAAAAGGTTTTCGATAAACTTGTTGTCTCTATGAATATTCCAACACATGCAAAATACCAATTTTCAATCCCCAACCCCAACGCCGCCATTTTCGATCGTTTTCTTTTTCGAAGGGGGGCGGAAATAGATTCATCCACTAATGATTACATAAGTCAGGCCAAAAAAGAATTAAAATGACTATTTCCATCATGAAACAAAAATTAGTTTGAAACCGTTCAACCAAAATAATAAATGCAGGTCAACCGGAACACCCCGAAAAAAGAAAAAAAAACTAAGAATAATGTTCTGGTTTTGTCTCTATAAAATGCCGTAGGCAAACCAACGAGGTAAAGTCGTCTGCTAATCCACGGCCCCCCCCATTTGATGCAGTCGCCTTCATTACCGCCAGTCACCAGCAGAGTGATTAATGGAACAAGATTTTTTCTTTCTTTCTTTCAAACCCAAAAAGAAAAAAAAAAAGAAAAAGTTCACATGAGAAAAGGTAAATGCAACAAGACGGGCGACAACACAACAAAACTATGTGGTCCGGGCACACACACACACACACACACAAAAGAACACGAAAGAAAACAACCAAAATTACACAGCCAACCGCAAAACGATTGTTCTAGAAACTTTCCCAAAAGTGGCATTAAACACCTTTCAAAGTGCCAAACCCTGGAGAAAAAAAAAAAAATGAACGAGACAACGGTGGGTGGACATAAAACGTAGCCAAAGACTTTAATTCAAAAATTTGACTAATAAAATGCATCCATAATAAAAAAAAAAACAAAAATGGGAAGAAAACGGTCAAGTTCTATCGACCATGATGGAAAACACATTTTTTCGAATAAAAATATCCGAAAAAAAAAAAAAACGTCTATTTTCTCTCTGTGTGTGTGTGTGTGTGCAGACATTATTGCAGGGGGGAGGAAGAACTTTAACAAGACACCATAAAAATAAAACCTTTCCCTATGTTGAATAAAGAACCGAGGAATTGAGGAAATCAAAATGGCGGACGAATCGCTCAATCGACAATGCCTGAGGGGCGCTAATGTGACGTTGCACGATCATACCAAACAAATTTACGGTGGTTTGTTTTTTTGTTTTGTTTTTTTATACGTCAAACGGGACGAGAAAAGTTCGGTAGTTACAGACAAATTATCCGCTTCGTTTTCTCCCTCCTCCCTACCATTTCTTGTAATGTGAACGCAAAACCGATGCCTGCACACTGGAACATTAGTGGCGAAAACGAGGTGTGTGCGTGACCAGGCTACATTTAAATTATTGGTCGGTTGTTGTATGTGTAACGACTCAAAGTGTTCCTCTGTCCTGTTAGTGGGAGGCAAATGGTTCCTCTACTTACTCATTTTATTTTGTTTTATTTCCCACTATTACGTATGTTGTTTTGTTTTTAATGGCGTGCGCTCCACCAATTTTCCTAGTAGGAAATAAAATTTAAAAAAAAAAAAAAAAGAAGAACGATGTACTTTCTAACTTTTGTTGATTATTTCGTCCAGTGTCTAATCATTGGCCCTAAGGCTCATCGATAGCCGCGGCCATTGTTGTTTTAGAATCGGCCATTCGGGGGTGGGGTACAGACGACATTGTTTGTTTCCAATGTGGTTTTCCTTTTTTTCTTTTTATTATTTCTTTTCTACGATTTCGGGAAAAAAAATATGTTTGGTTCATCGGACTCGCTTTTTTTTTTTTTTTTTTGCCTGTCCTGTTTCAGATCATTTGCATACTGGCGTTCAAGTCACCCATTTCAAACTCGAACATTTTTCTTCTCAAACAAAGAAGAAGAAAGAAAAGAAAAATAGTTCGCTTCCATAAACAAAAAGTGGCAGTCTCTTCTCTCTCATGTGTGTGTGTGTGTGTGTGTGCGTGTAGCGTCACGAGCGTCGGGGTCCTCGATCAATTGGTGGAATTTGTCCGCTGGCAGGCAGGCGCCGGGAGGAGAGAAGTCAGCCTCTCTCTTTGCGCTTATATAAGTACACACTCTGTGAGCTGCAGGAAGAAGTAAGGGGAAGAGGGGGGGATTGGGGTGGCAGAGTCGGTTCAGCCTGACGCCTCCGGTCGGGAGCAAAAGAAAAAAATAAATAAATACATATATGTTTTATATTATATATATATATCAGGAGAAAGGCGATGAGCTTTGCCTCTTCTTTTTATAGAAGAAAATAGGTCGACGCCGACGACGCCATCCAGAGAGAGAGAGAAGAAGAAGAAAAAGTCGATACAAGAAAATGGCGCGGAATACAATTTTTCTTTCGGAGGTTAGAGGCAAAAAAGGGGGGAGTTGGGTAATAAGAATAAAAGAAGTTGGAAGAAGGCGTTAATGAAAGCAAAAAGAAAGAGAAGGACAAAAAAAAAGAAAGAAGAAGTCCTGAATGATGGGCGTCGCTATGGTAACCGGTCGCTAAGCTGCTTTTCCGGGGGACCCAGCGTCGGACGCCCGGCCCTTTCTTTTTTTTGTTCTCTGCTAAAAACTAAAGGCTATTGCGATGATGGTAACTTGAGCAGCTAACTGACGAGGCGCCACGTGACACACGTCGCCCTTCTTTTCTTTTTCTATCCCCTCCTCCTTTTTTTTGGTCCAATCAACAAAATCAATAGGAGAAATTTAGACGTCCTTTTTTTTTTCGAAATAATAGTCTTAACTCAAAATCTTGCGAATCGACGTTTACTTGGCGCATCAAAAACTCTTGCGGGGGAGAAATCGTTGGTCATAACTTAGTAGGCTACAGTGTTAGCAATCAACCGAATCGAACGAATGTTAAGAAAAAAAACCCATCATTCAAAATAGAGGGGGGTTGTGGATGTGGCGTTTTGCGGTTGTTGGAAGAGATACAGAGCATATACAAAATAAGAGGCGAGTACACAATACAATCGTTTAATGGCTCGCGACCGAGAAATATTATTACGGATTAAAAGAAAAAAGAAAAAAAGTAGGACATATTGGCAACAAACTGAACTTTCACGGCTAAACTCAACGACTCCGTTTTGTGTGTGTGTGTGTGTGTGTTTTTATTGTCGCTTCACTTTGGTTTCATTGATTGCAAATGATCTTAATTTCTGCATTTCCAAAATGAAAATTTTGAGGAATTTTATTTTATTTTATTTTTTTCAAACAAAAATTTCCCAATTGTTTTGAATACCACACAATTCAGCCAACCAATTATCTAAATAAAATGGGGAGGGAAAACAAAAAAAGTTGGAAAGTTTTGTACTAATCATCGTTCGGTAGTCGTATAGAAAACGATTATCCCTTCCCCACCTTTTTTTTTTTCTTTTGATAAATAATAATAAAAAAAAGAAAAAAAGAAAACCAGTGGCAATGACGCCACAGATTTCATGGCTGTATTTTTTTTTTTCAAACTTTATTTGAATAACAAAAGAGCTTCATTGTCTTTTTTTTTTTTTTTTTTATTTCTACCCTCTTTTAGTGAAGAGAGAAGGTAGATTGGAATGAAGGTCAATCAATGTCAGGATTGCAGGTAGGCCAGAATGACTAATCATATCAAACACATTTTGAAATCAAAAATATCAACGGATACGCCCTGAATTGCTTGATTCAAATCATTTAGACCTTATACAAGATTTGCAATCAGCTGTTTGCAACTAAATCAACCGATGATTACGAGTTTTAAAAAGAAAAAAGAAAAAGAAGGGCAACCGACAGAGCGGGACACTCTGTCAACCAAATCGAGTCCTCCTTCCAAATTCATTTTTCCAATAAAAAAACGAAAAACAAAAATGGCGATAAACAAAACAAAATGCGTGATTCGACTTACCGTCACACTTGGCGTGCGCGAGATGAGTTCGATTTTTGGCAGTCAACGGACGACGTTGATGATCGTGTTGCGTTTCGTTGGCGATTTCAGCGTCGTCCGAATCTGAATCGGTAAACGAATTGGCTCCCAGACTTCCAGCGCTGCCGACCGATGCCGGCGTCGATGACCCGAGACACTGTTGAGACGACGTCGGATGGACAGCAGACGAATGGTGAACCAAACCACTTAAAACCGGTCAAAGTGTTGAGATTGTTTAACGCCGGCACCGATGCCATGGCCAATGAGATGGGCATATTAAGCGGCATCGTCAACGAGGGCATCCGGAAAGCTGCAGACGCCGACGATGACGTCGATGATTGACCTCCTGCGTTGTTACTTGAACCACTAGTCCGGCCTCCTGCTCCTCCCGCGGAAACGGGCAAAACGACGCCAGTTGACCTCGATGAATGGCGTGCTGATCAAACTGGTCCAGTTTCTTCATTCTGTCCTTCACCGACACTGACTGGATAGAACGGAATTGCACAGGCATCAATGATGATGACAGACAATCAAACGAATCTTTTTTCTTCTTTTGCGGCTAGTGATTTGATTACAAGACTAGAGAACTATATATGTATGTATATATATCTAATAACAAGCCAGGGATTATTGTTTGTGCGCCCAACAGTTTTCTTATTCGGCGGCGGTGGGCGTAGCACACACACACACACAGACGCACATCAGCACACGCATAGACGTCTTCGATTATTGTTTATTCTTCTTCTTCGAATAGCCACCCAATAAAGAATCCATGGCGGCCAAGTTGGTTCCTGGCCTTGTTTAATTCCCAAATTCAAACACATACACACCAACACACCAACACACACACACAACGTGCCAGAATTTCACCGACAACCCAGAGAAATGACAACACGTTTAATGTTGGCGCGATTAATCTTAAAAAAACACACGGCGCAACCAAAAAAATAAGATCAAGTCGGGCAAAGGCCTCGAATGAAACACACCTGGTTGCAGCCGGCGCTCAACTCGCAATGAAAGCAGTGCCCAAGACTACACACAACCCAAAGGGAAGACCTTGGCAGGCTTTTTTTTCCTTTTTCTTTTCCTGGGAATATAGCCCGTGGGGCAGCACAAACTGTTCTTTCTTTATAAAAGCGAGACAACCAAGTTCTACGTATACGTACTATTACAACCGAATATACTATGGTGGTAGGGTAGTGGTAAAAAAGAAAAAAGAAAAAAAAAGGAGGAGGTAAAAAATCTAAAAGGGAAGGTTACATATGTGTGCGTGTGTGTTGGTAACAGGGTCCAGCCCAGGTTCGTTTCCAAACTGGTTCAGGCACGCTATTGGTCGAATGCAAACGCCTCGACTCCGCCCAACTCACGCGACTCGTTTTTCAGCCGCCTCCTACTTCCCTTTTTCTGTGTGTGTGTGTGTGTGTGTGTGTGTCTATAAACCCAAAACTGTTAAATGCGTGTGTGTGTGTGTTATTGTGCTCTGAATTTTCAAAAAGTCGCTTTCAATAAAAGAGGAGAAATTCGAACAATTCAATTGGAATCATGGCTGATGCGAGATGCGCCGTTGCCAACTTTACTCATTTTTTTGTTGCTGCCAAAATCTTTAAATTCCCACATCAAATTGAAAATAATAAAATTTTAAAAATAAAACGTCTGCATTTTCGATAACATTCCTTTTTTGTGTGTTTGAAAACGATGGTTCAGAGAAAAGTGATCCATTCTCGCAGATATCCAGCTAGCCATACATTCATAATTCATGGATTTCTTGGTCTGTGTGTGTGTGTGTGTGTGTCTAGATTGAAACCGGGTCTGAATTCACCACTCTCGGGAGGAGAGAAAAAAAGGAGGCCATCATTAATCTTATATGGATATGTATGCCGGATGATATTGTGCAAGGTCCCTTAGACGTTGGATTCTGAGGGGTGGCTGCTGCGGAATAAAAAGGGAAAAAAAAAAAAGACGAGGGGAAAAGGAAAAAGAGGCTCCATCGTCCGTTTCCTTCATCTGTGGAAATTGGTAGTCGGTGGTGGACACTTGCATATATTGATGCTCTCCCCCCCACCCGTCCCTGGACTTTCTCCCTCTCTTCAATATTCACAATGGTCCCTTTTTTTTTCCCTTATTTCGCCCTTTTTTTTCGCTTGTGATGGCCCTGACCATTATCACGATTTTCCTCTTTAGTCGTCACATTTATCCGTATTTCTGGCATTTTTACCCCGCTTTTCCGAAGAAAATCCCCCCTGAAGAAGAAACGAAGAGAGAGGGGGTCTTCCAACACACACACACACACACAGGATGTGAGGGATGGCGGGGGTGGAGGGGGTTTCGCCATGGATGTATATTTTTATATGACAAATTTTTCGAGCTGTAGTCATCTCTCCGAACAAGAAAGTACACGGTATGCTATATATATATATATACCGTCAACCACTATGTGTACATACAATATGGCAGCCCTGGAGCCATTTTCGATCGAACAGGGAAAGGGGGGGATTGAGTTGGAGGAGGGGGTCAGAGAACAGCACACACACACACACACTCCAAAATCAGAAATAATCATCAACAAGAATAGGTTACATCAATTGAAAATACTTCGATCAACGTATTTGGCCTACAGTTGGGTCCTCTCTGTTGCTATCGGTCATCTACTTCCGAGTTCCTCTTTTCCTTTCCCCCTCACACAGACACCCCCTCGTTACAAAATGGATTTTCTTAGTTGACAGTTCCAGGGTGGACAGAAGGGCGAAAGCAAGTGCTTCACTCATTTTATTATTCGAAAATAAACCAATTTCCCCAGCCCCGTAGAATGAAAAAATGGAAATGGTTGGCGGTAAAAAGTACAGGGCCATTCCGCACAATGGCCATTAACTAACTGCTAAAAAAAAAACCAAAGTGGCAACACTGTGTTCTACAAGGATTTGTCCAAAATGCTCATTTCTACTTGGCCTGTTATTATTTTTAAACGGTCATAGTATTTGCCCCTCCTCTACTCTTTTCGTCCTACATTTTTGTTGTTTTTCCGACTCGTCTTCGAAAATGGTCCAGGAGCCACTGAGCAGACGCAAAGACGCGCGGAATGTTTTTTTTTTCATTTCTTGTACGTGCCGAGACATGTAGAAAGGAACGGAGGCCATCTTGTGATGTCGAGACGCTATGTGCGTCAAAGAAATTCGCACAATCGAAAGACAACAACAACAACAACAAAGAGGGTCAACATCCGACAACTCATCGTCCAGTATTGAAATTTGGAAACCATCAAATCGAGATGGTCATCTGACAAATGAATGTCCAAAGAGAAATGCTCAAAAGGGGGCGCACATGCACAAAAGGAAAACATTCTTCCATCCATCCCCCCATTTTGCACATAGAAATCAAGAAAAGAATTTTAAAAATTCTTACCTGGACACACAACCTGTTTTCTAGGCAAAAAAAAGGAAAAAGAAAAAGAAAACTGTGCGTTTAAAAAGAACAAAATCCTATCGCACACGGCATATAAAGATGTACTATGTAACTGAATCTTCTTCCAGTCGGCTGCTCACTTGAAACTCAATAACTTTTGCAGACGACCAAACAAGGGGAGAGGGAAAGAAAAAAATTGCCGATGGCGACACTGTCAAGTTTTCAAACGATTTCCTTTTTTTTTTTTTTTCGTTGATTGTATGTTTAGAACTTGTCGGTTTCTAACGGAGTCACTGTGGCGTCCTCCCTCCCCCAACTGTCCGCGTGTGTGGGGTTGGAATATCGAAAAACACGCACAAACCACCGACGACTCAAGAAGCAAATCAAAGAAGAAAAAAAAGGGCAGAAGCAGCCGAATGAAAAAGAGAAGGGGAGTGGAATAGAAAAGAAACGACGGGGGGTGGTAAAGAAAGGAGAGATGTGTGTTCATGGAGGGTCCTTGTAACCATATCAGGAGGATGGGTAAGAATAAGAAATTGCAGCAGGCGTCTTGTAACGATCGTGCGCAAGCGCCTGGACGTCGCCCAATGTTGGAAGGCCAGCTGCATGCAAACGAGCTTGTGGCACAGGGGGCGAAAATAGAAGGTGGTGGTGGGGGGAGGTTGGAGACAAACTGTCAAATGGGAGGAGAGACTTGAATTCAAACCGTCCAATTCAAAATCCCACCTAAAACTTCCCCCTTTTGCTATCCCTGGACTAGAAACGGCCAATCGCGTACGACCAGTTTTTTTTTCAATCGTCTTCCTCATTTGAATAATGCCTCCAGCATAAACTTTTTATTTGGAAGGTTGTTGTTGCGTATCAACACCTTTTGTATTGTTTTGCATATCATTTCAGTAATGATATAAAAGGGTTTGTTAATTGGATGGATTCGTCTCTAGCTGGAATGAAAATGTAAACGTCCAGGAAAGAGAATTGATTGATCTTTACAAGAAGTCCAAATCTTCCCATCCCCTCCTTTAGCCTACAGACACACACACACACACACACACAGGGAACTATGGTCCAGTATCCGGCAGAGCTACAGCTTCTTTATCGATTGAGACGGCTGCGCAGGAGAATGCCAGGCGTCCCTGGAAAAAAAGAAGAAAAGGGTGGGGGAGGAGAACCATATAGCGAATGAGATCGGGCACATCAACAGTGGACTCTTCCATTCTTCTCAACACACAGCCGTTTTTTTCATTTTCAATACATCATTAGAAAAACCGTTTTTTTTCTTTCAATAGAAAGCTGTTCTTCTTTCTGTTCAGAAAAAATGTTCTGTTGGCTTTACACAGACACCCACCCTTTTAAAATTGATTGAAATAAACGCCCATAGCACGAGCCTCTCCAACACGAACGTGTATATACACGTCGAGAAAAGTCCAGGGCTGCCAAAGATCAGTGGCGAACCAGGGCAGCCATTGATCGACCAGTGGTCTTGCCGCGAGACCTGGTGGAGATTTTGATGGCGTCTCTGTTTGGCTTCGACGCTTTGCTCAGAATCTTCTATCTTTACATTCAATATGTATATATTTACGTTCGCTGTCTTTCGCATTATAGATTTATTTAACCTGTAGAACAAAAAAAAAAAAAAACACTGGACTATCGACTATTTTAGGCTCTTGGTTCTACACGGTAGCAGCGGCCATTAGTAAAGTGCCTCAGGCGACTGACCAATGACCGTGATTGATTCAATCTTGCCAGGGCGTTCACTACTCTTTTCTTAGTTATAAATAAATATACTCGCCCCCCTTTTTTTACTTCATCATCAAGTACTGACCGCTGCTGGATGCATCCCCCCCTCTTCTCGTTACGCAATGCTTCCGGGCGAATTACCATTTCCCCGCAATTGGGAAAGAAGAAGAAGAAAAAGAAAAAAGGGCGAATCAAACAACAAATTTACATATGTGATTACGCATTGTAATTGAAAATGATGCGTGACTACCAATTGTCAGACGTTATTTTCTATTCTTCAACGAGAAATAACAACATCTTGGAAATCTTTTCTTCTTCGTTAACGTGGAACGCCAAACAACCCCGTTGGATATATATTTCCGTCCGGTCGGTCGTTGTTGGCTACCGTTGCTGCCACGCGAAGAACCAAATGGAACCGTACACACACACACACACACACACAGAGAGAGAGCTAAGAAGAAGAAGTAAGAAGAAGAAAAAAATAGGTGCATTTCTAGACGAAGCAACACAGCATGGGGTGCACGTGTTGTTATTATTTAGGTGGAAGCCACAAGCTATAAAAATATACAAACAAAAGAGGCGGTTTCCTGTTCTGCACACTGTACCCACACCACCGAAGAAAAGAAGAAAAAATAAAATAGAAAACGTGAAGAACTACAAAAAAGAAACGGGATTTTCGTAATCAGTAATCTGTCTATGCTTGATTGTTAAAAAGTACGATACGCTTGAGAAAAATATATAATAATAAATCGAATCATTTCCAGCGAACTCGGCGCAGAATTCGCGATCAATTTCGAAATCAAGGAATTCCAAAAAAATTTCAATAAAAAAAATCTAATTCATTGAAATGAATCGCCCCTGTTTTCATAAACAGCCATCCAAAATGCTGAATTTGGATTGGATCCAGCAGAATATAAAGGAGTCGATTGAAAAAAAAAAGGAGAGCGAAAGGGGTTGAACATCATAAATGCAAAAAAAAATGAAATAGAGGAAAGGGCGGGGTCGTACTTTCTATACGATCCCGATCTCTTTTACATACGCCACCCTTTTTATGCACGCCGACCAACCCCGTGTCGTCGTCGGATGCAGACTCTTTGAAATTCAGAATGTCGAATGAAAAAAAAAAACATGGCGAGATTGAGAGGAGGGAGTTGGAATATTCTATTGGCCGCCGACTTGCTCTGAAAATCGATATGTAAAAATAAGAATAAAAAAAGACCGACGCCAACGACGCCCCCTCCCACGTCTGAATTCAAGGCTGCAGATTTATTGAACTGTTTGGCGCACGCGTCCTTTCTACGTAGATCTAAATAGTGCGTGACATCGAACAAAAAAATCAAATAAAACAACAAATCTTTGGGGTGTTGATTGTATATAACGTTTTAAATATTGATTTCCATCAAACGTGCCTTATTTGTTCACCATTTCTACTTTTGTTCTTGTTGACATTTGTTATATATAGACTAGTCAATAATCCCATTAGGCTTGCTGATAAGATCCGGTTCCTTTCAGATTATCGCGGCTAAACCAGTAGCCTGTATATATACAAGCATATATTCATTCCTATAATTAAATGCTATTCTCTCTATGATTTTCAGTTGGAATATCATCGTCTTCTTTCCTTCGTTATACGTGCCTCGTTATATAAAGCGGGCAACGGTCGTTATTTGCTTCTTCTCCCTTTCTATTTGCATCGCATTAAAAAATTCATGAGGTTCATTCAATTAATATGTTGGATTGACCACGTGATGACGTCCGAAGAAAAGGATCATCACTATAGTGGCGTGATTATTACGACAAACGGATAGAATGAAATCTGGTTCGACCCAGGATAGACTCGATTGGATGTGTCTCTTCTCTCCTATTATGTGGACATTTATATACATTTATAATGAAGCACACAGATGATGCATAATGAGGCTATCATCATTTGCGACCGGATGAAATGAGGCTGACATTAAGGGCCAATGAACTCGGATTGTGTATAGTTAAAATAAAAATAAACTTTTGTTTTTAAAAAATTCATTTTTTGTGGATCAAATAGGCAGGTCACATCATTTCCCTGCCTGGAATTGTAAATGTAAAATCTGTATACAAGTTTTTAATGTATATTATATAGAAACTGGCCCGACGGATGACGCTAGTGATGATTCTTAAATATACCGGATTAGCGCGGAATGGAGATCATAAAGAACTACATAATAGACTCGTTATTAATACTATCTCGAAATTAAGAAAAGGCCAGGCAAATCAGGTGCAGAGCAGTAATTCTTTTCTATATAATCAATTCCTCCCTCATTATGGGATTTCTTTGATGTTTTGAAAAACAATCCCACGGTATGGGTTTGAAAAGAAGCCCGGCAGATATGAAATCACGCAATTTCACGATACATTTCTATTAATAACCAAACAACACAAATGAATAGAATGACATTCAATGGCTTCCATGTTACAGTATATAGCCTACAAGCTTATGCAATATTATACACCGGTGCATGTGAGCTGTAATTAGGTTTGATCCATTGGCTGGTTGCGTGCATGTACGACCGATCTGTTTATGAGTAATAAACGGCCTCGACCCCGAGCGTATCACGTTCGACACGGCACAATAACAACAACAACAACCCCCCAAAAAAAGCCTTTTGACCAGCACAATTTGGGAGGTGGTTCATGTACATAAATATATAGAACATAGAAGAAAAAAAACAAAACATAAAAGGGAGATATCATTAGCTTACCCCTCTTTCTTCTTCCGTTTGGCTCATTAGTTGTCAGCGGGTGCTGTATAGAGGGCCATCTTTTTAATCAGAGTCAAACGATCGCAAGAAGATGCGCTTAATAATGATGATGCACATATACCATTAACGTCCTCCTGCCACGTATATATAATTAATACATAAAATAAATAAATTTGTATGCGTTATGTCGTCATATATAGGACCATCGTATCATTCAAAGCAGGTGCTGCTGTACATAAATTATAGACGTCATACACACTCATTTTTCTTTATAATTATCTTTAAAAGCATGAAAGGCACTGATTTTCGAGTTGTAACCGCACAGTTTTGTAATTGTTTGTGACGTGTGTTGATTTTTTTGGGGAGGGAAAGGACATCATTGCGACAAAATGATTGCATCGTTTGCAGCATCCCATGTTGTTTGCCCGAAAGGCCTACATCATTACAAAGCGGAAGTTAAGATAAAGGTAGGCCCATTTTTTTTTTTTTTACATTCAAACAATATTTTTTAAATAAAAGTTTTCTTATTTTTCATGGCGGCTACTTGAAAAAAAAGGAGGGTTAATGACGACCTGATTGGCTCAAATCCCTGAAGACTGACACACGAAATGAAAGTCAAATAGGCAATTGTAAAGAACGAAGAGGAGAAAATCATTAAAAAAAAAAAAGGGAAAAAAGAAAATGGTGCTGTTCTTTTATAATAATGGCCGCGTTTGTTTTTGTATACATATAAAACGTCTTGTATTATTTTAAAGACGAGAAACAGGTAGCCAAAGAAGAAGTCATTATAAGAAAAGACTTAACAAACACGAGACACAACCCCCGTATTAGTTTAATAGAACAAAATGGATGGAACAGCAACGAAAACTGAATAGGGGCTGACACGAATGTCCGCCTTTTTCTCGTTCATTTGTTTGTTCCACTTCCTTTCACCGTGGCACCTATATACACTATGCTGTATATGTACATTTTTCATGAAGGAGCTTCTTCTTCTTTTTGAGATTATACATTTAAAAAAAGAATGAATGCAAGTGTCGAGTTAATCGGATTTTTGGGGACAGCATTTCCGGTTGCCTGTCGACTTACAACAAAACAAAAAGAAATGAATCCATTTAATATTAAACAAAATTCCGATACGTTCTATAGTATATCTACTTCAGTTTGTTCTAAAATAAAAATGAAAAGTAATAAAAAACAAACAAAAAAAACAGCTGATTGCCTAAACATCAACGTTATCTTTGTTTCAAGACGAAACAAATGGCCGGCGCTCGCGGCCGCAAGATTTTCAATCGTCAATGGCAAGTGACCGAAATATATACACACACAAGTCTTAACGAATCTACAAGAGGCAGGAAGCGCTTGAATTCATGGGACATTTTCACGGTGGGATGTATGTGAAAAACCACAACGAGTCCCCCCTTTTCTTTTTTTCTTTCTGCCTTACGGCCAACCGGGTTTTGCTGTAATGAACAATTCGTGTATATATCGATACACTTGCCCAAATAGTTGACCACACAAAAAGCTTGTGGCAACAGCTTACAAGCCATTCGCTTGATGGAAAATTATGGTTACTGTCCGCTGTCATGCACACCTTTTCATTGTGATTACATTTACCTATATCCATGTTGTTTTGTTTGGGTTTTGCCGAACATTTTTGGATTTTTTTTTTTGTTCAAGAAAAATGTGTAGGCTAACGATTGCCTGATTAAATCCCAAGCTGAAAAGTTCTCTTCACTATAAATTATATATAAGAGCACTACAGTATATATGTTATATAATATATACCGTAAATTATAAAGCTCTTCTTGAAATCCCTCAACCGGAAGGACATGTTCCGGATATAACTTTTAAACAAGATTTGGCTTTTTAGAATATATCGTTTTGCAAGATGGCAAGACCCTTCATTTTTGTTTTTTTCCAAAAACCAAATTAAATCAGGTTTATATAACAATGAAATACAGTTGAAAAGAGTTTGCTAAAAATTAGGAAAAACAAATGGGGGGCCCTGTATATTCTAAACCGTGACGGACGTAGATATTCTATTATTTCGTAAAAATCATTTGTATATAATAAGTTAGAACCTTTTTTCTTTAAAAAGAAAAAAAAAGAAGGGCCTTCATCTGCGAGTTCAATCAATTTTTTTAAAAAAAAGTATTAGAACTTGCCGAGTGATTTGTTGCGGTCGCGGTTTCGACCATCTTTTATTTCTCTTCGATGCATAAAAAAAAAACAAAACGCCAGCTGGGTCAGCTTGATTAATGGTCAATGGTCTCTGTTACAAGTTGCTCTATTTTTCTAATAACTTAACCGTACATATATACGTTTACACTATAGCAGGTGTTGAACCGCATATCCTCCTCCTTTTATTTTAGAAAGGAGGGGAGGACAAGGTGAAAAAAACATTCAAAGGTGCGAAGCGAGGGCGGTCTGTTCTTTGACTTGTTCATCCCACTCAAAGTTTATCTGTTCCTTCTCTCTCTTTTTTTGGCAGGGGAAGGTTTATTTCCAACTTCCCGTTTCTACTTTACCTGATCAGTTTTTGATTTTTTTTTTTTTCTTGTGTTTCCTTTTGCCTATTGTTCCAAAATGTTCCATCAGACATGGTTTGATTTTTTTAGCAGTAACTTTTCAGGGTTTAATGGAAATCGGATACGTTTCGAAAGCTAAAGAGAATTGGTTATTTGCTGGGATAGATCTCATCTACTTTTTAAAGACTGTCAATTTCCTTTGAGCAATTTTAATCGAATTTCATGATTAGATTTTAGAATAAGGTATATAACGAGCAGCCATGATGATTTTCAAGCAATAACACAAAAAAAGTTTGAAAAAATAAAATAAAATAAAAGCCTATGGGGCTGTCTGTAGGGGGTCGAGAAATGCTCGTTACCTGTGAGCTGACGTGGTCCAACGATTCAACAGTTCCGCTTGGTTGCATTTTTTTGCATTCACACCGTGTGTGTGTATGGACTCCCGTTGAAGGTCAAGCAACCTTGCACACGGCTTCCCAAAGCTGATGGCTAATGACAGTCTTCAACGAACGCACAAGCCCAGGGAAATGTACAGCACAATCACTGGACTCGAATGCTTCAACTCATTTCTGACGTATTTCAAGTAAAAAAATAAAAATAATTATTTCGGTCAGTCTATTTTCTTTTGTAATCGACTAACCATGTAGAGACTAATGGAACACCCTTCAAAAAAAATGTTTATTTAAATTCCACACATTCTTTCATGTCACAAGAAAATGATCTCGTTCCTCTTCAAAAGAAATGAACAACATTAAAAAAAGAAAAATTCAATTCACCAATCACAATAAAGAGCAAAAACAATTGTCTAGATGATACGCATCATCGACGTTAGACAGAAATGGAAGTAACGCCATTTTCGCAATTTCTTCATGTAAAAATATTTATAAATAGTTTATATAGTACCTAAAAACAAAAAATATATAAATGTATTATAGTTTTATTGGCAGGTTGGACCGCAAAAGAATTCCAGCATACACACATAGTGTATATATATGTAGTCTATACATATATAGGATAAAAAGACAATCGTCATCATATGCAGCCGACTGGAACTCTTGTAGTCATTGGATATAAGTGGCATGCCAAGCAGCCAGACATGTATGAACATTAAAGCAAGCCGACCGCGAGCCATAACTGGATGGCCCTTTTTTCTTTTTATAGTGTTAACCGATCATGAAACGAACGCTTTAGATGGCGTATGGCCCCAACAGCCTCTTGACTTAATGAAATATCAAATCGATTTTGACTTTTTTCTTTTTTTTCTTTTCTATACAACAGTTGTCATCTGCAATGGTTTTGTTTCGAGTTGATTTAGATTTACGATTATGTCCTCCCTCCTAATATTTATTGATTCGATCCGAAAAAAATGATATTCAACTGATATTTTCTATAATCGATTGATGAATTTGTTTTGTTTTCCCAACCATCAGCTTCTGAATTTACCTTTTTTTTTTTTTTTTATCATTTGAAATTGATATTTATGTTCATATAGAGAGGCAATTTATAATTTTCTCGTGTGTGTGATGATGGGGCTTTCATTTTAAAGATGGAGCTAGTGTAACGTGATCCACGTCCGTGAATGCGCACAGGAAAGAAAGGCTAACGGATCCGTGAAGAGATTCTTATATATCTTTTCTTTTTTATATACCGGTAATGACTCGTTTGGAATAAAAAAGAGAGAGGACCACCTGCATCTTTCGTAATATGGCAGCAGCAAAAAGGATGTGCATAACAAGTCATTAAGCCTAACTCAAGTGTGACTATATATATATACGTGTATACAGTATAGGCCCCGACGCGTTATACTTTTAGCTTTATATATATACCTGACTCCAGCATAGACACTATATATCCATCCAACATTTTTCTTTTCTACCTTTTTTTTTTTTTTTTTTTAATTCTTTTTTCCCGCCACCTTGGATGCATTGTTCGCCCACCTGCCGAGAACTTTCTGGCTTCCTCAGATGAAGAACGTATGGAGCGTAGAAGAATTACCGGTTCTAGATGTATACGACTATATGGACCAACAAATGTATTCTCCCAGAAAATCATAAATCGGTCGCCATTTGTAATTCGTGATGTAGATATAACAACATCCGTATAATTCCATTTTCGTATTATATCTATATAGGTTTTTGTGTCGTCTTCAGTTGTATATTGCCATTCATCATTTGGTTTCATTCTATGTATATTCGATGAATGTTTTCACATCGACAAAGACGTCGTCAATTTTAATTGCTTTCAATCTGGGATGGCCAACGCGTTTGATCGATTGTGGGCTCAAATGTCTAATGATCTTGTATATAAATGACATTCTTTTATATTTTCACTGTAGTATTTTTTTGTTTTGTGTTTTTTTCCCGGATGCTTAAAAGCAAAAATTTTTTGTGTGCGCGTCTCAAAATTAAACATTCACCACACGAGCCGCACACAACGTGGAGGGCTGTTATATTCCTTGTATAGACTTAACGTTTCAGACCAAAATGATCGCAATCATGTTTCTTGATTGCCTTTCTTTTGTCCCTCCGCCCTCCGTCCATTTTTTTATATATATACATCGCTACTGGCCTTTGGATTTGTTAGTTATACCCTCCCTTTTCCACCCTATACATATATATTATATTTATATATAGTCATACATCTTTTCCGGCTTCTGTATATCTTGATCGGGCAATTAGAACGAGCCCACTTTTGCATTGTTTGCTGCCGTGCATTCCAATGATGTCATCAACCAAACGCCACCACATCTCTGTAGTTACCCTCCCTTTTTCTTTGCTATATACACACATAAAGCCAGAGAGAAAAAGAAAAAAAAAGAAAAATAAATAAGTTGGTGTGTTACATCAAAATTGCTATTTCTAAGCAAGACACGCGTCGGCATGTTGGTGTAAGCGGTGCACAATCCCCTTGCGTTTCATATTATTCTCAGGGCTTTTATTTTCATAACTGTATATAGGAAAACAAAATTGGCTGTTTATATATACTATATAGATATATATGTGTATGAAGTGTATATATAGGCGCAATAGCAGACGGTATAATCTGTCTAGCTCATATGAGACATCATCTTCGAAAAAACAAAACACGTGGTAGGCTATATAGCATTGTTCCAAATAAAAAGAGCTTCAATGTCCTATGGCCTATAGACCATGTTTAAAACAGCTTATTATGATCGCTTCTATAATTGATGAAAAGAAAATCAAGAAATAATAGTTCAAGTGCAAAGTTAATAAATCAGTTGTGCACTGTAAGCAAAACGTCCCCAAGAAATTGTAGGAAATCAAGTGGCAATTATATCAGTTTCGTGTAGTCTTTTCTGTGTTGTTTTTAATTAACGTCTTCAAACCATATATACTATAGTATAACAAAAAATAAAAATCGCCATGTGTTGTTGGCCAATAAACGCCAAACACAAGCGAAATTAAAGAGAAACGATTCATCGAGCAAGGAGACTAGAAAGGACTGGAATTATTTGTGTGTGTGTGTGTTCCAGTTGAAAAAGTCGGAAGCAAACAATGACCAATCAACAAAGGTTATATCCTATCGTCCGTATCGAGTCTCTCACGATACATTATATTCCCCTTGACTATAATATTTTCTGCCGTTTCTCAACAACCAAGTCAATATGGCACGGCTTTTATTAATTTTATTTGTTTAACTGTAGACATTTTTTTCACAAACATTTCTCTCGGACTTGACGCGCAATTTGAATTTGTAACACATAAAACGCATTTTATTCAGCAGCCGTTATACGTACGTATCTATACGTATATAAACTACATAAAGAACAGCCATATAGGCTTAATTATATATAGTGATCCGTTAAGGAAGGAAAGTATTAAGCGTATTCATTTAATCATCGTGTTTAACTATTCAAAAATTAATAATCGAATAAAAGGATGTGCCAAAAATAGCCATACACGAGTTATAAGAACAAAAATGTGTCTTATTGATTGTGTATAATAATAAGCAATCAAGCATGACGTCAATTCTTAACGATGCATCATTGTTTAAAAGCGCACGTTATAAACTGTGCGCACCAGTTATAATGGATACATAATATAAATACCCAAATTATAGCTATTAGACTATAATATATTATACTCCCGCGCTAACTGCGTATTATTATGGCTTCCTTCGTTCTCAATTGATGATCTCTATTTTTGGGGCGTCACACTTGTTCATTTGTGTTTTGATTATATTGCGCCTCATTTGCCATTCGACAACGACCTATAATTTCGCCACGTTGATGTCAACTTGCGTTGGCATATCGGCGTAAAAATATATAAGGGAAAAGAAGACCGTGCCCGAGCAAATCAATAAAAAGCGCAACGGCTCGGCTTCTGGTGTGCAGCCACCGAACCTCTCTCTCAAAGACTCTCTTTTATTTCACCATCTTTCCCCAAATACCCGTGTGTTTGAAGTTTTTCTTTATTATTATTTGTCTGTGTGTGCGTGTGTGTGTAAGGTCCCATTTAAAACGTATATATAAGTATATATATAGCGACGTGGACTGGACCAAATTTGACAATATGTATTCAAGGAATAGTTATATAGAAAAGACGTTAGCTTTCAAGAGAAAACTATGTACAAAGAAAGCAGCAGCAGCAGCAGCAGCACTCTGTAAAATGGGAATTCGAATCAGTCATAGTGCCTTTACTTGCCATCAATAAAAGACTTTTCGATGGCCCTCTCTCTCTCTACCACTCGGCCATAATCAATAAAGCAAACATCCACCTTTGAATAATTCAACAATAGCCGCACCGAAAAACATCGAAACGAAGAAATCGGATTAGGAATATATATATAGTATAGGATATATCTACACACACCCACGTTATGGCTGCCAATATATTTACAATCTTCGTCAACACAATTATCGTTTCGAAAAAGAAAAGAAATCAAAAGAAAACTTGAATCATTTGAAATTCCGTTGTTCTTTCTTTCTTGTGTCATCATTTGACGCTTCCTTGTTGTTGTTGTTCTTACACTTTATACTTCATACGGCACCTCACACAGCACTGAGGGAAGCGTCGCCATTGTTATATTGCCAACGTATTATTATGATACGAAAAGACGATGGAATAAATCAAATAACGGGGGTGTTATGCGTTTGAGACGGAGCGCGGGATCATCACTCTTTTGAAAATGAGACAGCCTTTTCATTTTTCTCTACACATAATATAGTCTTTTATGTATATAAAATATATAAATTATATACGTATAATATCACTTTTTTATCGAAATATATTTAGGTTGCAGCTATATACATCCCCACCCCACCCCCTTATATGATTGTTTGTTCAGCCAGGCGTTATAGCCAACACACGGCAGCGTGAAATCTTGAAAACAGGAGACCGCCCGCTGTTGGGACGCGTGAGTAGATCGAATTTTGCATGACGAAAAATTCTAGACCCCGGCGTCTATATAAATGTGTGTGTGTGTATATGTATAAGCCTCTGGACGCATTTGTGTGTAGAATAGTCTATAGCAGCTTAGATATAGTTTCACCTACACATAATTCAATCGTAATTTTTTTTTCTTTTTCCCGCGCGGTCGTCTCGACTTGTTTCATAAACTTTAAATTATGGCCCGTACTTTTTTTTTGTTTTTTGGGGGTTCTGTGCTACTTTTTGTCGTTGAATTTCATTCCATTTTGTGTGTGTGCTGTGTGTAGAGGAGTAAAATAGACGTATATATAGACGTCCAAAAGTTGAATGCCTACAGCAAAACTGTGATTTTAACAAGACCGTTATTATCAAAAATGAACTTTTCCCAAAGTTTTTGTTGTATTGTTGTCCATTATTGGTGCTCATGTGCTGCAAGCAATTTCATGTTTTAACTGATTGGGAGCTTTTTTTTTTCGAATCGAATCGACAAGCAATTAAACTACAACCTAAAATTGCGATAGAAAACAAAACATTTCGACGAATAACTTTGAAAAAAAAATGAAATCAAATGGTTAAGTCGTTAACAATTTGTCGAAGCCCAATCTTTTATTGATGCGCTTAAAAGAAAAGAATTATTATTATTTTTTTTTTAAAACTACTCCTTCCATCTGTGTTTTTCCTATTGTTTTCACGGAGGAGGTTCGAAAAGGGGGAGGATAGGAGGTGGGATGGAGGTGGAACCCATTTGAAGGCGGTGTTATAGTAGATATCGACGTTGATGCCAACAAAATCGGGAGGGAAACTCGACGGTTTAATTGAACTAGGTGAGAATAAGCGGCCTGGTGTATAGGCTATAATACAGGAGAGAGAGGAAAAAAGAGGAGGCCGCCTACTTTAAACTCCATTTCTCCTCCTTCTTATCTATGGTTTATTTTTTTTAAAAGAAAAAAAAAAATTAGGAATGCCTAATAAATCCTTCTTGTTCTATATAAGAGTTTTTCTTATTGCCAACACATATAGAGCATTTGACCGCAGTTCTTTTTGAAGGTTACAGATGCAATTCAGCCCGGCTCGAATTACTTGCTGTATAGAACATCTACGATTTTTTTTTTTTTTACGATCGGAAATACGCACCGAACAGAAAAAAAAATGAAAATACAGGGCAGCACAGCACCAACTTTGGGTGTTACACATTGTCTTTTTGGTATACAAGAGTGGGGGGGAAAAAGGTAGGGTCGTTTCTCTCCCCCGCCCACACCTTACATAAAACACCGTTTGTTTCACTTCTGTTGTTTATATATACGAAAACAATCGCATTCTATATATAGCGTATAGACCTGTAAGGTTGACAAGAAAATTTAATTGATCGGTTACATTGTATAAGAAAAAAAGAGAAACAACAGTCGAATGAATGAATGAACACATTCAAATGAGTTGGTTGTCATTTCGAAACAAGAAAATCAACATTTGTTTTCAATTATATATAGAAATCAAAAGATAGAGAAAATGGGTGGGACGGCGTTTGATTTCATTGACGCAATCAATCCGTTGAGAAATGAACAATTTAATGCTCCTTTGAAATGCATCTGAATGTCGCATTTCGTTAACATCAAAGTCACGTTTCATTGAACAAACAAAGAGAGCTGACCGAGAGCGTTATATTCGTATATATACTACGTCATTCAAAAGAGAATTTCAAATGCTACAACGGCATACATCGCCTCTTCGTTCGGCAGGTATACAACAAAAACAGATACATCCAAACTTGTGTGAATATATAGCTGACCAACACTATATACTATATCCTATACCAAGCCAGTAAAAACCTACATTTGAATATATATATAAAAAATAATCATATAAACCCGACAGTCCCATATTGTACTTGCGTCACGCTGCGAAACAGAACGTGATCTACAATAGTAGGAGCTCCCCCCCTTTTTTTGTATTCTCCCTCATTTGCATATGGTTGAAATAATCAACCGGAGTTGTATATATATGCACATGATTCTTCTCATCTCTGACCGGCTCATGTTTGAATAATCTGCTGCTCTTATTCGTGAGAGACCTGCTGAGTCAACCTGGACGATTCGGATGGTGTCTACCTATATAGCAGTAGCCAATAATTCGTTTTCCTTTAAACAAAAATTATGTTTTGATTTCTTCCGAAATTATTTTTTTTCTTCGAATGAATACCAAAATTTCTGTTTTCTATACAGAAAAGAAAAGAAAAAAAATCAATTGAAAACAATTGACGTGAGCCTTGATCCGACTATGAATTTGTTTAGCCGTTGAAGTTGGCAATTCGTTGTTATCGACAATCATCCTATATATATCTATCTATATAAGGCCTTTCTCCTATTTCTTTCACCCTCACAGTTCGTCTCGGGTTGCCCCCTATATTATATATATGCCATTTATTTTTACTGGATATATAGTATTCGTCGTTCACCCTCCTTCTTCCGGAAGGAGGTCAGTTCAATCTCCGTAATATAAGGGTGGATGGGGCCGGGGGAACGTCCATCCACGAGTTTTGCCGGCCCTCTTTTCGACACTTGGTTTCATTGTTTAAACGACCCGTGGTGCGTGCCTCTAATTAAAGGAGAACAATTCTTCCTCAACCCTCTATAATTCCATGCCCCATTTGAGACTCGGCTCTAAATGAATGTCTATCTTCTATTATATATATCGATCTTTGAATTTTCTTGCATATAATGCGGAATATAGGCCTACATACAATTTCTTTTAAATATATGCGTAAAAGAGAAAGAAAGGAAAAACAAAACAAGTTTGCCCTGTCCAGTAGATAATAAATAGTTCTACTATAATATACGGGATATATTATAACAGCAGATAGATCCCTAAAAATAAAGGGGGGGGGGACTTAAATTTCGATCATCACCCCCCAGCAGTTCTCCCTCCCTGCGTGTGTCTCATTTGTAGCTTGCCCTTTGAATTTCCTTTCTTTCCCTGAAAACGCATTTTTAGCTGAAATTTCCTCGCATTCGAACCGTGAAGAGACTTTTATAGAACAGGGGAGCGAAAAATAAGAAGAAATCTATCCCCATATTCTGCTTTTTTCTCTCTTTTTTTGAATGATGAACGTGGAATATCTATGTATTATAGACTATATACAGACCTATAGTAGATACACGCCCATGATTTGCATTCTAATCGAAAGCTTTCAAGAGTGAGCCTTTGCCTCTATCAATCGTTTTTGCATGAGTAAGCAACAGTGGCTTCCGCTGCAGCATATGCAGATGGCGGGTTGGTTCGTCTTTGAACAAAACTCAAAAAAACAAAATGGCGAACATTTAGTTTTACACAAGGCACGTATTAAATATGGGCTGAGAAAGTAATAAACTCTAATTCTTTATATAGAAGTATTTCGTATGTACCGTGTTTCCTTTAATTAAGGTAGACTAGCGTTTTGTTTTTCCCGACACACCATTGCCAATTTTGATATTTCGAATAGAGAGGAAACTGGTGCAACCGAGGACAGGTTTCATAATAAACGATTTTTTTTTTTTTTTCTTTTCCCAGAACTTGTTTTAATAAAAAAAAAAAAAATGTTTCTTTAGATATTCTTATACCATCTGCCATTGTATAGTCTAATTTTTTTTAAATGGGTTTCTTGAGTTTGTTACACAATTTCATTGTTTTCTAATGTCTATAGGATTTCACTTGAAGTTTTACACGTCGTATTATATACAAAATGCATTTGACAGTTACCGGTTGAATTTCGAATCCCAAACATGTTTTTCTTTGATTTTTACGTAATCTACGCACACACACACAGAAAAGAAGAGAAAAAAAAATATATTTCCCGCAAAATAAAAGGATCTGTTGGGCAATTCAATCCTTTGCTATCGAAAATTTCCCCCTTTTTTAGGTGAATGCTAATGCGTTCAAATGCAGGTATATCTCCCCAAAAAGAAAAAGAGAAAAAAAGAAAACCAGCTCGAATTCATTGCACAAAAGGAGAATCCGAAAATAAGGAAACGGTAGTGCACAATACGGAATTCCAGCGTGGGAAATTCATCCTTTTACACAAAAAAATTTTTTTTTTTTTCTTTTTCTTGTTTTTTTTCTCTCGTTGGGTCGATGGGAACATTGCGAGAGAGAGATATAGGGTGACAAAAATCTATGGAAAACGGCTGTTATTCAAAGTATTGTGCAAGCCAAGTTTCCTGATAACCATGCTGCACCATTTGTTATGCAAAAGCATTTAGAAACGTGAAGAGGGATAAAATAAAAAAAACGAGTAGAAAAAGTAGGCTTTTCATAGGGAAAATGCGTTTTTTTTTAAACCTCCTCTCTTATTTTTACCCTGAAAATGAAAAAAAAAAAAAATCGTTTGATAAAAGAAAGATTTTTTTTTTGCCAGTTGCACGGGTTTATAAATATTAAATTTGTTGTTTTTTGTTGTTGCTATCTTAACCTATTTTTTTTCTAGTTTTTGGAAAAATAGGGTTAAAAAAATAAATGGGAAATTGAATTCCATTTTTATCTTTTATATTTTAAAATTTAACAGCAATCATTCTAGTTAGCCATCATTAAGATATGGCCAACAGTAGCGAAGCAATTCTCGATATTTCAATTGGGATATAGATGTTTGTGTGCCAATTATTAACGAGCGCAAAAAAAGCAAAACAACAGAGACAAAATGAGCGTTGTTCAATTGAACATTTATCATTATCTTTTAGTGGTCTATTAAACCCCAATAGAAAACAAGAATCCGAGCCAAAAAAAAAAAAAAAAGAAAGAAGTGCTAAATCGTTTATTTATTTATTTTTTTTTTAAGGGCAAGAAGAAGAGTATAATTTATTTATAGCTGGTGAGAACACCTAAATGCCAAACAGTCGATTCTGTGTAGTATATATAGCAGGACGGAATATTCACACGCTTCTTTTTTTTTCCTCAAAAACGGAAAAGGGAAAAAAGGATTACATAACAAGCAACGCAATTCTATAGACTCCTTTTTTTTTTCATCGGCTATGAATAAAGAGTGGATCAAAAAAAAAAAAAAGTGAATGGCTCACTTTTTTTGTGGGGGTGTGTTTCCCTCTTTTCTGAATCCCCTTTTCCCCCCAAAATTTACCCAGTTTTGCTCTTCCTATCTACTTTTTATACACGAGAATTTCGACCAAGATTTCCCTATTTTTATATCAACTCCAGTTTTTTTTTCTCTCTTCTTTCACAGGCAATAGAATAATCAAGTAGGAGCGAGGGAAGGGTTGCATCAGCAATGTATTGCTATTCATTTTCTTGTTTTTTTTTCACAGGTATCGTATATACGAATTTTGTACAATTATTTAATGGTAGGTCACGTACTGTTTATCACAAACTGCTTTATGATCAGTTTTCTTCTTAATTCGTTAATCGTTCATTGATTAGAGGACCTTGGTCGAAATTCACTTGGTGCTGTATATAGTGGAAATGTATATCTGGATTTTAAATTCCCCGCCTTGTAATATATAGCAGACGAATGCACGTAATGCATTAGCTGCTTAGGCTTGTCGTCAGTTCTAAATGGATGTATATATAAATTAATCTAATTTACTCGATATATATACGCTGCATAAAGCAGCACTAATGAAGGCGATGTACAGACTACACACAATCGTTCGTTTTGATCGAGTTCCTGTGGTGCAAACAGCCGATTCCATAGGAACTCGATCGTACGTGTTTTTCGTAACCGCTATCAAGTCCGATATGCATTGTTATATAACCCCCTATAACAGTCTATAAAGATGTTCTTTGAAATTGTCTTGTTATAAATAGATTTTTTTTTTGTGGGGGATTTTTCTTCCTGCAAAACATCGTGAAACTTCCACCAAGTTCCCCTGTTTTTCCCCAATTTTGTTTTAGGATAAAAAAAAAAAATCTATTATAACCCCTTTTATTATTTTTTTTTTTCGTCTGGTATACGTGTTATGTGATTCATAAAAAAAAAAAAATCTTTTCTCTCAATTGTATGAATATAGCAGCGAACACATGCTGCCGTTTTTGCCCTATTTTCAGGTTCCTCTTAAAGAGGGTAATATCTCACGATGTTCTTTGCTCTCCGTAAAACAGGATAAAAGGAAGAAAAAGACGCTCTCACGCATCAGACAGAGGGGGTTACACGATTTAAAAAAGGGGTTCTTCGTGGAAACGACGTAAAAAAAAAGGGGGTAAATTCATAGGTTTTTTCCCCAATTTTTTTTTCTTTTCTTATCAAACTGTTCGTTGCCATTGTGTCCCAAACTGACAACTCGATTTTTTTTTGGGTTGGCCTTGATTATATATACCCTTCGGTTTCCTTTCTATAAAGCTATGCCATGTTTTCTATTCTCTTTCTGTCTTATCAACTTACCATAAATAAAAATGTGGAAAAGAATTTATTGAGACGGTTATATTATATAGACCTTGGCCATATCTAATGGCATAATGCTCTTTATATCACCCCCCAAAAAAAAAAATCATTCGACCCCACTTAGTATACGTGATAAGTGTATATGGCTCTAAATAATAAGTTCTAGTATGCTATAGTATATACTAATGATTCAATTGACTCTAATATTTCATTAAACGATTTTATCAATGGAATCTTGTTTACATAATTAATATCGAAAAGTATATTGCGCCATTTTTGGGATTGATTAATTGCACTAATCTTTGGGACTGATGGAAAACTAATAATTTTATAATTCGAAAAGATTAAACTTGTATTTAAAGACTTCCCAACAACTCGTTCTTGTGTGTGTGTGTTAACTAATGCTCACTGAGCCTCGAACGTCTGTGCCCCGACAATTCATTCTTCTCTCTTTTTTTTTGGATAACAAAAGAGTTGTCATCATCTCCGACTTTGAAAATGTTTTTAAGTCATCACTTGTGCTCGTGAAGCAACGCGTGTAAGCGTCATTTAAACTTGCACGAGCATGTTTGCCATCAAAAAGGTGAAGTGAAGCAAAAATGAAGCTGCAATTCGAAGGCTTTATATATAGCCTATTACTAACGATGCTTAAAAAAGAGTCAAATGGAGAGCCTTTCTTTTTACGTGTGGGACATCCTTCCACTTGGGGATGTCGCTCTACTTTCTAACTGAAAAGAGGGGCAACATAGCATTTTTTCAAAGAAAAGGAAAAAAAAAAAAAAAATTAAATTGGAATCGGGAGGAAGTAGAGGGAAATATTGGGCCGGCTGCGTTTCGATCTCGGCTTCCGTCTTTTTGAGAAAGACCCGTTAAACCAAGTCGATGATATACAGAGCCAACCTAATGGAAAAGACATGAAAATCATTCACAGTTTAGTATAGCCTATAGTTAAGTATTTCTGACGATCAAAAGTAATTCTTTATCTATTTTTTTTTCTTCTCATAAAATGAGAAATCCCTCACGAGCTAGAAACTTGGTCATCTATACGGCCGATTCCGCGTAAGAGGGTTGTCGTGTATAGTTGCTTTCCATATACACGTAACCAATGGGAATAAACGAGTGAATCTCGACCTCGACAAGACAAACTCATTAAATTAAGATTGCTCCGAAAAAGGTAAAGGAAGAAGTTAACTGTATACGCCATACTGCTATCTGTGCTGTGTGTATTAGACTATAACGTATAGGAAGCTTTAACAAGTATGATTCACGTACAGTGTGCGTAATAAGAGACATCACGTACATTATCCCGAATAAGAAAGTTCTTGACCTCTCTTATAATGCGGCCATAATTGATCAATGAATCTAGAACTCGAGAAATGCCTGAGTGTATAGACGTTATTCGCTGCTCTTGTTTTGACCAGAGCATTTAAGTATTGATAGAATAGACACAGTTAAACGGGAAATTATTTTCAAAATACAGTGACGTATATCAATCGTGCAGTGATGATCCAATCCAAAAATGTGTAGTCTACACATAAATGTAAATCAGTTTATGTAGAAATCAAGAAAAATGTGTCGTTGAAATTAAGTTTGATAAGAAATGTTATAACTATAGCCATTGGTGAGGCATTGACCTCTTGAGTTGATCATTCAATGAAAAAAAGAAATGAAATCTCTTTACCTAAAATAGAGAAACATCAGATAACAAAATGTGTATAGGTTGGCAGCATTGGGTTATATTGCAGAAAAATATTAAGTCTGAATTTATCTGTTCTCCAACATTCGTTTGTTTTGACGTTATTTATATACTTGGAAGAAAAAACGTTAGAAATCCGCTCATCGATGAGGAAGAGAAAGAGAAAAAAACGAAAAAAGAGCAAGTGTTACATAGAGAAATATAGTAGCTCGATGATTATTCCACAAGGTGCAACGTATTTGAAACGAGTTCAGCAACGTGTTTTACATGGAAATCGTATGAACAAAAGTCTGATCTTTCGCAGCGGGTCGACCAACTAAAGCAAACACGCTATGCACGACTTGTCTGAACATGTCACATTATCCATGTATATAGTACGTGTATGTAAAGAAATAACAATCGAAAAAAAAAGGGGGGTTCCATCCATAAACAAATCCGACTTTCTGTATATAATACAGCACCTTCGTACTCGATGGACGCACACACGCACGTTTTTATTGACTTAAAAACATAATCGTGTAAGGTCTCCTATTCAGGCAAAAGAAAATGGGCATTTACTGATATAAAAGCAGAAATATTTTTGACGTAAATCGCGTGGATTTTTGGCTTTATGCGTTTTATCATCAAGAGCAACGTGAAAATCTGACTGTAGCTCGTGATATTATGTATTCATTATTTGTATATACGATGGCAACCGAATGTTCGCTATCTAAGAACAGGATCTGTTTTTCTATAAAAGGTAAACACAATACGTAAGGCTTTTGTTATATGTTCGTGTTCCTATACGAAATGCAGCGAAATGTTGCTAAATTAGTTGCAAATCACCCTCGTTTATCGCACCAGCACAACGTTTGATATTGTATGCCTATACATTTTGTTATGGCCAGCGGGGTATATAAGGCGTGTCGATCTATTATTTCAAAAAAAAAAATAAATAAATACATCGATCACGGTGGAGTTCTGATAATACTCTAATCCCACTAGAATTTTCATTTTTTATCGCTTGCTGCGGTTCACACAAACACATTTGTTCAACGTGCTCTTTTGTCTTTGCAGCACACACACATATACAGTATATAGAAAATACATAGATTTTGGCTTCGCTATTACGGGAAATATCAAACACTGTTGGCCTGCCGTGTATCATTTTGATTTATAGTTGGATGATTTACTGAGCAATTACCACTAAAACCTATATACAATTTCATACGGAATTGGGATAAGGAAAACAAAAACAAGTCACGTTGAGGTCTTTCTCGTTTGCGCTCGGCAGCCATCGATTATTAGGACGTACAAATGTACAGATCAAGATCGATGGCTATAAATCGAAATCACCACAATAAATATACATCAGTAATCAGAAACATTAATACATTTACAAGGCGGTGCGCATCTGCTATCAAAAATGCAATGCATCAAATTTTCATCGAAGGGAAATGCAGCAGATGATCTGGCCACGTTGCATGACATTTTATTAAGACTTAAATCATAAAAAAAAAAATTCAAATAGAACTAACGTAGTTCGACCATCAACAATGCGAACTTGGTTAGCCTACGCCGATAGCGATGCATTAATTCGTCCTAAAAAGGCGTGGCACAATACGAAATTTGAGTTCTTAAAATTGTAAATATAAAAACTCAAATGAAAATCTGCAATATTATATCAAAGGCATTTCCTTTTTTTGTTTTTTCCACAGGTCATATTAACAGCCTCTATACTATACAAAATATTTGAATTGGTATATAAGTCTTAATCCGACAAATATAAAAGCAACAAGCTTATTTATATATAAACGTTGATTGAGTGATTAATTATAGTTACAGAAAGCACTCGTGACGGAGTTATAAGATATTGTCCGAACAAGTTTTTTTTTGCTTTGTTTTGTTTTGTTTTTTCGATGAGGGGGTTTAACAAGAGCAACGACAAAGACCTTTAACGAGCAACCGGAAAACCGATTTGGAATTATCCGCATCCAAGCAAAGAGAGACTAGCTAAACAATGGAAAGAGATGAGAGATTTTTGTGGCCCAAACAGGAAATTAAGGACGCTCCATTCCTATATATATATACTAGGCTACACCAATTAATACCTACAGTGTATGACACACTTGTTTTTGCTTTCTTTTTATCTCATCTCCTTTAAGTCGTTCACGCAGCTGCCCTAATACCATCAATTGCTATATGGTTTTGCAATTGATCAACACTCGGCACACGACGTGCACCGCGTGATCGTTTCCTAATTTTTTTTTTTTAAAGGAGGGGTCTGCCCTTTTGTCTTAATTATATTTGGGGTATAAGTTTTTAATTGCTCAGATCTGCGATTGTGCCCCGGAAAAAATTGGACACGTTTTTCTCGGGATCGATTATATGTACCAGTTAAATGCATTTTGCTTGTATGCGTTCGCAATATGAAACACGAGTTATGACTATATATTTATATATATAGGCTACAAAATCATTTTGAAAAAGTAAAAATGCGTGGTCTACTAATAAATAAAAAGGGGAAGAAAGAAAGATAAATGATGAGGTTTATGTAAGCCAAACTAGGTCTATTACGTCGGGGGAAAAAAAAGAATGCACTTATAAATATATATCGACTGGCTCACCAAGACTTTTTTTTTGGTCTTGACTTTTACCATCTGTAGTAAAAAAAAATAAAAAATAAGAGAAAAGTATACAGGCGCCTGGTTGCGACAGATAAGTCAACAGTCGTTGGAACCAGGAGAGGGGAAGAACAACGAGAAAAATAAAAGGGAAGTCGGGCACGGAGGAAAAGAAGGGGGAAGATCGAATTCCCCGATCGAATTAAAACGCAAACAATGAAGAAGCCTCGCGCATGGGGAAGTCCGATAAAATAAAAAAAAAAATAAAAAATACAAGCACAATCACCAACCGGGCCAAAGTATAGACCAGAAGAGTCAAGTCAGCAAAAGTGGTTGATTTGATGACATTTCGTCCCTTTCGTATATATATGTTCTTCGAAAAAAAAGGACAACAATCGTGATGGGGTTAGTGGGGAGGTTGAACAGAATGAAATAAGTTGTTGACCAAATATATATGCTGAATGCAGTCTCTTGGTCAGCCGGTTTAAATTATATAGGTGACATCTTTTATAAAGATATACGCGGGAATCTTAAATTGAATGTTTAAAAAAACTTATAAGCAACTCCAATATACGTACGAAGAAGGCCTGTTCCAATAAACTTTGTGTTGTAAATTAATTTGCCTTTATGTGCGTTAAGGTTATGTAACTAAAACTGGGCGATTTCTGAGTGTATAGGCCTACATTTGGTACACGTGATGAGGACAATGCGTAAACATGGACGTTGAAATATAAACATTTGGTTGCTGATGATTGCGTAACAAACCCAGGGTATAACCTACCACATATAATTTTGCGTAGCTCGGCTTATAACTATCGAGTGGACATGTTGTTGGTATGAATAAAACAGAAAGATCATAGCGTTGGGAAGTTATTCTGAAAAAGGGACTCACCATACAGAATCGGAGTCAAAACATCAATTCAATGAAGATGAAACTATTCACGAGTAGTCCATAATTGTTAACATCAAATCTGTTGTTGTTTTCGCTGAGTCATTTTCGCTCCGCCGCTAACTGAAACAACTAACCGAACATTTTAAAAAATGGTGAAATGTAGACATTCACATTAAAAGGTACCCACGTACGTCAGGGGAAAATTAATTTAAGAACTGAAAACCCGTTGAACTATCGAAAGCGGCGATTCACATGGCACGCCAAATCAGAATTACAATACGCTACGTGCTTAACATTATCAGTCTCTCCACGTGTAGCTGATAACAAACGAAAAACAAAATTCTACATGTTGGGTAATCACGCATATCATTCGTGTTCTCGTATGCGTTACAAAATGAAAATTTCGCTTTTTTTTTTTAACGAGATAAATAAAAAGCTGTCCATTCTCCGTTTTCTGTACAACTTAGAAAAAAAAAACAAAAAAACTTCAAAATATAGCCGTTTGGTTGATACGGATATGACGTCATGGCCGTATCTCAAATAATGCGAAATAATGGAACACGGTCAAAAGAATTCAATGCTGGTGCAATGCAAAATGATAGCCAAATATATAAGTTAGGTAACACGACAAAATCGAAAAGAACTGGAAATAGGCGATAGAACAACGTACAACCAATTCTAAAATGAAGATTTAGAGTAGATAAGAGTATAGAGTGTGTGGGGTATTGATCGACTGGACACAACCTACCGGACCCCTCTCTTTCGGCTCTTTCGCCTTCATCATTTCCTTCATCCCTTACACAACGCGGCTAAAAGATCACACTGCCCTTTCGTCAAATGATGTGGCACCCTTAGCGTCACTCCCCCTCTCCCCATAAGGAAAACAGAATAAAATGAAATCCCTTTATCCAGCACTCATTCCCCCTAAAAAGTTGAAAAACGAACGCCAGCGTGAAAATCAACGTCATCAATAATTTTCGTTTTGCATCTGGTTCATTTATTTTTTCGAAAATTGTTTTTATAGCAGATGGTCAATTCGTTATCCTTGATTTTATAAATCTACTTGAGACGGTGTGCTGCTGATAATATTGCTTCCGGCGTTTCAGTTCTATCATAATCATATCTTCGTAAATCCATTTCACGCATACGTGAGTGGGGTGAACATGTCACATGATGTGCTTTTTAAAAAAATAATGGGAATTTCACCATCGCTCTACCGTTGCGTACTTGTTGACCAGCCTGGGCTGAAAATGGCGACCAATGAATAGCTTAATAGCAGTGAAGCCCAAAAGGAACTGGGTCGAGAAAGAATGAGAATCATGTTGGGTTTATTCTAAAGTCTACTTTTTCCTTTGATTACATATATGAATCAAGTCACGTTGCACGCCTTTCATTTGCCGACGTTTCGCTAAAACTCAGACCGTTGGGTTGTTCATTCCTCGTGAGGAAATGAGTTCTTTTGCATGCACAACTTGACTCTTGAGTCGTCTGCTGGCATCATGCAAAGAACATCAATCTGCTTTCACAACATTTTATATAAAAGCCGTCAGATTTTCTTAGCAGTTAATCCATTGAAATGTATGCAGGTATCACATAGGAATAACTTAAAGACAATAAGAATCTTATCATTTTCGGCCCAAGCCTCCTGTACAAAGTCAGAGAATTTCGAATCTGCTCAGTATGTAAGCATACTGATATCCTCATTTGAATATCAAATTGTATGTTTGAATATGATGTTCCAAGGTGTACTGCTAAAATACGGATGATTTTTATTAAACCATGCCTGTATTGTTCTCGTATAAAGAACAAGCTTGAATACGGATATAAAGGTCCTTTGGAGTATAGAATACTCAAACTCATAGCGGAAAATAACTCAATATACCTGGAAAAAACCTGGTCTTGGGTATTGCGTACACCGAAGACAGCTCTTTCCAGATTCCCAGAAAAAAGGACACCCAGACAGAATCTACAAGAATGTTGTTCCTCGCTAAATATGCAGCAAAAGTAGCAAGTTCAGCAGGTAGTAACGTTAAAATTATGAGACTTCTACATGCTGGATTGATGGCATTTTAAGATTAAAATTATTGTTCTGAAAAGATTTTTGAAAAGATTTCACATGTAATATACAGCACACACATTACACTTCGCGTGCATTAAGCTAATTTCCAGAAAAGGGAAAGCATCACGATTGTCATAACAATAGCATTTGAGTTGGTCGGTTTACGAACGCGACTTCTCAATCCGGAAATTTGATTCCCGGAATTTAGACAAAGCATTAGTCAATTCCCCACAGCTTTTATAATTATACATTTACTTTGAAACACACAACGTCCAGATGAAAAAAAAAAAAAAAATAATAAGTTGGAATCGGTCAGACGTTTTACATTTTTTTTCCACCTAATTTTAATGCTCCTCCTCCGCTGCTAGCTCCTTGGCGTGCACTACGTTTGGCTTCGATTTCCTTTTGCCTCTGAATGCGTTTTTCTTCACGTTTCTTTCGAGACTCATCTTTATCTAAGAAACCAGATTAAGGACGACAAGTGAGTTGCGCGCCGTAAAATAACAGAACAGAATAGAATATTGTAATTGAATTGCATACCATTGCCTTCTGGACTAGTCCAGTTGTTTGTGTTCCATGTACTTTCCCAACCACTTTCCTCTTTTTCGAAATTCGTATTCTATTGAATAAGAAAATAGTTCATTAACGCGTCTTGACAGGAGAATTCATCCACAGATTTGCTAACCCGCATTTTTAGTTAATTATTACGTATCTCTCTTTTATGCAATGAAACAAAAAACAAAAACAAAAACCCACATAATCCCATTCAGTGATAAAGAAATAAATCGAATATCCAAATGGATTTTTTTCGTAGATGATACTACACCGAAAGCAGAATAGAACTGCTTACCAAGGGTACCGGAGTTTTGTCACGTATGTTGGTGACCTTTGTCGCAAAAGAATCTTGTTCGAAACTTTCTATTGGGGCCCAATCTTCTTGAATATCCCATCCGTCACCCTCTTCCTTATCGTCCACAGTATTGCTGGACAAGGAAAGTTCCTATAGCAATGAAATTTAGTTAAACGATGCAAATGATAAAACAACTCATAAAATTGCATTCACGCACATTGATGTTTCCCCATTGCACAGATTCTTCATTAGATTCAGAATCAGAGCGTCTTGTTGCTTCAACAGTAGTTTCAACTACAGATGGATTCTGCGTAGCCGATGTTGTTTGACTGCCGGCTGGCAATGAAGGTCCTTGATCAGGTAACTGGCTGCCTTGGGATTTATAGAATTTTGAAGTGACTGCGCTGACGGCCCATCCAGCCCATGTAGACGCCATATCTGTTACATTTGGGCTGGCGTTTGCATTTACATCCGCCTCTATCATAACCAAACAGTTTGACGGCAGAATTATTACTGATCAATGATGCTAGGGTAAAGGAAAGAAAAATATATGCATATATCTAGAGCTGTACCCATGCACTCCCGAAGAGATGGATCTTCTGATACTTTTTCCAATTTGGAAATAAAACCTTTAATTACTTTAAAGGCTTGATCACGCACTTCTCTTTCAGGATCACCCGTTAGTACGCACATAGCAGGCAAAACTTGATGAGATATTTGGTTCAGTAGATAATATTGTTGGGTGGCAGCCAATGCTAATACGCCTAAACAAATGAAATTTGGTTGTTATTTCGATGTGCCTAATTCTAAATGATAGTTTTTTGTATTTTACCTCCTATTCGGGCTGGAGGAAATGGATCTCTCAGCGCCCTAGTAAAAGCGGAAACCAGAACTTTCTGCCTTATTTGTGGATGCAGAAAAGAAGCTACTTTTCCAAGGCACACAGTTGTATTGGTACGAATTCCCCCCTTCAGATGATGTGAAAAGGAATTTTTGATCAAACAGTCAAAGGCTAACTTATTACGATAGCTGCAAGAGTAGAAAAAGGAAATACCTGCTCATCTTTGGATTGCAATCGAGCAAAGTGCTTAAGAACTTCCACATTCAGATTGTTATAATTTAACTTTGGCGCTAAAAATATAATTGACTACAGGATGGCCATTGTCCGGATAACAAAAACAAATGCATTAAGTTATGAATAAAGAATTAGCATATGTGATCTATAGATTACCTTAACAGTGTGCTCTCTTATTATCGGATTTGAGTCTGTAAATCCGCTCAAAATGTGGGGGAAGATATTATCATTGACAGTGACAGGTAGGAGATGAGTTGAAAAATGTTCCAACTGCTGCAATAATCGGACACGAGTTGCTCTGTCTGGAGATGAGAACAATTTAACTACGCAAGGAACGATTCGTTTTTGGTATTCCTCCTCAGTTAGCAAGCTTCCTAACTGGAAAGACATGCATCGTTAAAAAATCTACTGCAAGGTACGAGAAATTCTTGAATCACCTTAAACAGAGGAGTAAGAATAGCTGCCCCAGCATTACCAAATTCAAATGCATTGATAAGTTGAGGTAAAACTTTATGCCTGTTGTAAATTAAGTGTGTTAATTACGTATTTTTATGTTTTATTTCTTTTTTTCCTTTTCAGAAAACAGTTTACCTGGATAAGTTCTCTGGGAAACTGTCTAACAGTGAAGGTAACTTATTGAAAAACTGTGCCTTTTCAGTGTTTTCCTTAATTTGAATCTCTTCCAAGAATAGGAGACATTCAACTAAATCATTATGGAAATAACCTCCAGGCTTTCGACAAATGGTAAGGACATCACTCGGATTCGGGCGCGAACTTGGATTCGCTCCAACAAGTTCACAATAAACCGATGCCAACCGCTTTGGAATCTGCAAAATCAAAAAATCATGTTAGCTTTTTTTACCATTAAAAAATAATAAAGATAAATGCATGAATTTAAAGATGTACGTACATTGCCCAGTGCTTTTAAAGAAGAGGGCGACTTCAATGGACCATTGAAAACTTCCCATATAAGGCATCCCAAACCCCACATATCAGCTGACCTTCATGAGCATAGAGATTACAAGTTTGGGAAGGTATAATAAAAGTTGAGATATCAAGAACAAAAATTGTGTACCATTTTGTAGCAGATTTGAGTTTAGAAGAATCTACTTTCTCTGGTGGGTCATACTTTTCAAATGATGGCAATATTTTGATTGGTAAGGAATTCATAAGAGATGATGGAGTTGCATTTTCGAAACCTCCAAGCTTCCATTCTGTACAAAAAGAGGGAAGATCAAACATTAACAGGTAGAAAATAACAATTTCAGAAGAAATAAAATAATAGAGTGTCTTACCTCCTGCAGTATTTACAAGTATATTCCCAAGGCAAATGGAATTGTGTTGCAGGTTCCCATCATTATTCAAAAACTTCAAAGCACGCTAATAATAAAACTGTTAAATCATTACTTCTTTTGGTTCTATTACAAAACCTTACCACCACTTGAAAAAGTCCCCATGCTATGAATAGCTCTTTTTGTTGTTTTGATTGAGGAAAATCAGTGGAGTAGCTGTTCAAATGGAACTGCAAGGGCTCTACATACTCAGTTACTAAATATAAACATTTCTCTGTCTGAAACGCAGATAAAAATCAGTAACATATCCAAATATAATTAAAAAAGCTTTGTTAACCTCCAGGCTGTCTATGTAAGTGAGAATGTTGGGATGACGAAGAGTTTTTAACCTTTTCAGAGCTGATTTGGCAAGTTCTGTTTGTGTGTCACTTCCATTTGTTTTTGCATCCAGGATGAATACGGATACAGACTCACCAGTACCCTAATGAATGAAGATGAAATGTGTTTGTTGAAATCAAAATATTTCCCTGTTAATAAAACATAATTTTCACCTTTTTCTTCCCTTTGTGAAGTTTCCATAGCATATATTCCTCCGTTCCTGTAAGTTGTTCCAATATTTCATATCCGAACTCTTTAGATGGATCTCGACTGAAAAATGACCACATCACTGTCAAATGCGAATTATTAATAATTACTGTAGAATACCGCACACCAAATACTAGCAAATTCGTCAAAAAGCAAGTCGTCAATTCAAAATACGAAGACAGCGACACGTCATGAAATGTGACGGGCCAGCCACCTTACGGGAAACCTATGAAGAACAGTTTGGTCGATAATAATAGCCAAGAATCAAGTGAAACAGTCATGGAACAAAACGATTGCGTCAATTCGCACTCCTTAGATATCGAAAGTACATTCCCGCGGTAATCAGCGAATTATACCATTTCAGCAGTGTACAATTTGATAACTTCCAAAGTAAACCGTAAAATTCCAGGATAACAGCTAAATGGCTTCGCAACCACTGTAGGAAACACGGTTTATACCAGACTCCCCAACTGAACGAAGTATTGTACCTTCAGCATCAAGGTATTTTCTCGATATCTATAAAATTACCTTATAATCTTTAATATAAAAAAATTCAAAACCTTGTATTTAAAATGTTACTTAGCATCAAATTAGCCTTCTTTGTTTCACAAACTGGACATTTTTATTGCTAGAAGCTAACAACGTTTTAACAATATCAAGAGCGAAAATAAAACTATAATTTGTAACTAGACACCGAAATATAACCTACAGCGCCATCCAATTAAAGTCCCAGGGTTTCTGAGCAAAAGACCGTTTTGGCACAAAGAATCACAAGAAATCCACGAGGATACGTAAAGCTTCAGAAATAGTAGAAATCCAACACTTCAATAGTTCACTTCAACACTTTCGTAATAACATAATTTATAATTGAAGGTAATTGTTGAACGGTAAACGGTGCTGGCCAAACTGGACAAGTGTCGGTGTTAGGAAATTCCAAAAGGACGTGAACTTTTTGTCAGTTTTGAACGGTAGGCGGTAAAATGCGTGATGCGTGAGGGTTAATAAATGAGTTATTTTGATGCATCAGTCATAAAAAACTTAAGCCAAGCTAGTTTTTAGTTATTCTTGCACTAACTACACTATAGGCTTAAAAACCGTTAAAAACCTCTTTTAAATTGTTATTCATAACTGTTTGTATTTCACATCTAGGATTCAAATTTATAGAATTGCTGGAGGACTATGTTGGGTTAAAATCTCTTTGGTTAGACCACAACTGTATAACAAAGATTACTGGACTACATAACATGAAAAATCTGAAGTGTCTTTTTATCCGGAATAATTTTTTGACGGATTTACGAGGCATTGAATGCCTAGAACAGCTAGTCATACTGGATGTTTCAAATAACTTACTTACGGACACGAATGCACTGGGTAAGTGTTTACGATCCTAAGTTAACGTACTGCATGTTCTAAAAATCTGATCACCCAAGGGAAAGAAATTATTCCTTTTATGGTTTTATCACACGGCCAAGCTACATAGCGTAATAGTCCGAACGTCGAAGATACAGCTAGAGGTAAGGCATGAGAAACAGACGGTTGCTTGGGTTGCCAGGCAATGCGCCTCTCTAGAATCTTTTTGGAATTCAGTAAGGTCTTACCAGTAGCCTAGGCCTAGTCACCTATCCAGGGTGAACCGTGTTAGCTCAGCAAAATTTAAAATTGCATGTGCCCTTTTCCCAACAAATTTATTACTGAGGGATTCCTGACAATATGGCATTTGATGTTTTAGAAGTTTTACCGAATTTAACAACGCTATACGTTGGAAGCAACAAGTTATCGGATACTTCTGGCATTGATTCGCTGGCAAGATGCAAAACCTTGAGCACACTTGACTTATCTCGAAATATGTTAAAAGATTCTCAAACTATGTTGAAACTACTCATCAGGATCCGTCAACTCTCTGTTCTGTATTTACATGGAAACCCACTTGTGAGGAATTTCGAATCCTACCGCGCTGAGATTACTACGCACTGTGTAATATTTTCATTAAAAAACTAGTGGCACCAAATTTTTTTTTGATTGAAGATTTTATTTTGATAGATAAATCTAAAATTTTTGGATGATAAACCAATACGGGAAAACGACCGCTTCTGTGCAAAAGCCTGGTAAACTTTATTTATTTCTTGAAATCTAAAAATCGAATAATGACTATAATTTGATGGAATAGGATGAAAACTGGAATGCAAGGTATGAAGGAAGAAAAAATACGTCAAAAGGATGTTGAAGATTTGGAAATGCACGTATATGTAATGGGTAATCTGAATCAATTTTAATGACGGACATACTAGACTAAATGAAAAAATAATCTTACTATAAGCACATTCATCACAGGTAAATTTAAACATGAAGACTACAGCGAAAAAAAGCATTTGAGTTCTGCTGTATCCTCTAGCCAAAAGGAAATCGATATAAACGAAATTATCTTCTTGAATCTTGCTTGAAAGGAATTCAATAAAAAATGTGAATTCAACGCATTCAATAACTCTCGTATTCGCCTTTTGATTTGGGAAAAGCTAACGAAGAATCTTAAACTGCGCGATTCCATATTTTTAACATTATAACATTGCTTCTTTTTTAAACATTAAGGAATTCCCCCTCTTCTATCCGGAAAACAACCTGGTCTCAGCTGGCGCTCCACCAGTACTATATATAGACCTACGCATCTAATTTCAAAGATTTTTTCCCTCATGCTAAAGCATGGGATGAAGCATGATATTGCCATTTTTAGGTCATTTCAACAATTGTTTATCCCTTCAGTTTTCCGTGATACCATATCATGGAGTATCTTGCTCAGAAAACGTTCCAGCAACACGTTTAAATCTCAAATAACCGATGACTATTATACGTTTCATTAAAAAGAGCCCATCTAACGCGTCTTATAACAGCAAGAAAACTGCTGGAATATCTTTCGTTCGTTCGTTAAATTTAGTCAAATGTATACGATTTTTATCACATTCCAAGAGATGTCGTTTTTCCCAGATTTTGACAAAACTGAGTAGGCTAGTATATAGGAACCCTTATTCCTTTCGCGAAGTTGCCGATAGTGTTCGGCCCTAGTTGCTATTAAATTGCGGAAACATGCGAGATTTTAGAGTATTATAAAAGAAAATGAATAAAGTCGGGCTTAATTTTTAATTCTCAAAAAATGCAGGCGCGCCAGCACTGCTGCTCCGTTTTCAACGTTTATTTTTAAAACTATAAGCCTCACGTTAAAAAGAACTTGCGTATCGTGATTGTTGTTTAGTTAAGAATCGAAATCATGTATTTGAACCTAAATCTAAAATTTAACCAAAAATGAAAAAGTGGCAAGGCTATACCCTTCCTATTTTCGTCAAAATCTGCAAAAATCAACATCCTCTATAATTCAATAAAACACATACTTTATAGTTTATACTCAAAATTAAACGCTGATTTCGGCTGGAATATTAGTTTTCCCGTGAATTCTGACGTTTTCGATAAAAACGCAAGCGTAGTAATTATAGCGTAAATACCTTTTCAATTGTAATTACTCAAATGGTAGAAGTCCCAAACAAAAACAACGTGCTTTTTTGTGATGCTCGTTTAATTTTGAATCAAATCTTACATAGTTTTTTAAGATTTTGGAGGATTATAAAAGGAAATGAATAAAGACGGGCTTAATTTATAATTCTCAAAATATGCTGGCGCGCCAGCACTGCTGCTCCGTTTTCTACGTTTATTTTAAGAACTATAAGTTTCACGTTAAAAAGAACTTGCGTGTCGTAATTGCCGTTTAATTAAGAATCGAAATCATGTATTTGAAACTAAATCTAAAATTTAGCCAAAAATGAAAAAGTGGAAAGGCTATACCCTTCCTATTTTCGTCAAAATCTGCAAAAATCGACATCTCTTATAATTCAATAAAACACACACTTTATACTCAAAATTAAACGCTGATTTCGGCTGGAATATTAGTTTTCCCGTGAATTATGACGTTTTCGATACAAACGCAAGCGTATTAATTATAGCGTAAATAGCTTTTTAATTGTAATTACTCAAATGGTAGAAGTCCCACATGAAAGCTTTTACTGTTTAGCCCAAAAGCCAAAATTACTAGAACACGACAATGCATTGCTGCGTTATCTGCTTAACAAAACGATACTAATGGCCGCATCCTAATTTGGAAGGTGTATAAACTGATGAAAGATTAGTGCAGGGACCCCTGCGAAAATGGCACCATATTTCGGGGGAAATCTCAGAAAAACGTGGGGTCGATTGATATGACTGGTGATGAATGCACTTGCCAAGAATCCCTATCAGGAAATTAGCCTTGCCACTTTTTCAGTTTTGGCTATATTCTTAATCTAATTTAAAATGCATGATTTCAGCAAATAAAGACCAAGTAAATTATTTCTTTAATTTTCCTACTTTCAACCTCTCTTCCCCATGTAAAATTTTCTGTTTTCCAGGCAGAATTTCAAAATTCAGTCACTCAGTATCCAGTACTGTTCTATTTGGAGAATACATTGAACTAAAATGGGTTTGTTGCAAACGGCAAAACACATCCCTATCGGGAAATTTTCATATCTCAGATGTCAAAGGCAATATTTGTTTGTTAAAAATGAAAGACTAGATCTTTTTTTATCTGTCCGAGTTGCTGATAGTTATCGAGAAGCAAAGTTGTGTTGTCGTTTTTTTCCCTTTTTTTTGTATTTATTAATTTTATAAGGTATTTTTATTATGTTTTGTTTTTTTGTTAAAAGGGAACGATTAATAGGAGGAATACATGCTTCTCCTAACAAAATCATTCAGGTACAAGTGATTTACTACATGGTTTAAATTTAGGAAAATACCCCTGAACCACAAAACAAGCATTCAACTGAAATAATGTACTGTATAATCAAGGGAAAAACAGAGAAAAATAATTTTGTAAATGATTAAAAAAAGAAATTATACCCAAGAAACTGGAATGAAACTTTTGAAAAATAATACAGCCATTCACATTTGTAATGAAGAATAAGATTCCAATATAATGTATACAGTATTTTCGTTGTAGAGTTAATTCACAGCTGGAGGTGGGTTAGGAGGCTGCGGGCCAGGTCCCTGGTTTGAAATAACACCAGATTTTTGAATCAATTAAACTTTCTTTCTTATCTGTTATGAAATACCTGGTTATCACTTGGTTTAGCATCACCCTGACGCATTGCTGAACTTGGTCGAAGGAAAAACAAAGCCAATGCAAGTACAATCCAACAAAACACAAAAAGGGCATCGTTTCATTCTGTGCCTGTCCTTGTAGTCCAGGCAGATCAGAATTACATTCATTATCTGTGCAGTATGACTGTGATGACCTGAGCTAACAAAACAACATCTAATTTTAACACATTACATTCACATGCTGGTGCTATAACTTAGTCTTATTTACTGAGACTGACACGCAATAAGAAATGCCATTGTAAATAAACAAGAAGTTATAAAAATTGAGATACCAAGGAAATCAAACGTTGCATCGCCAGTTCGTGATTCCACAGGCATTCACAAGGATCGAATCCACCAGGGTCCGACATGACGATAATAAATACGTCCTGTACTGACAAATTTGTGCTATAAAATAAAGAATTAACTATGTAAGACCCTAACGCGGTATTCCACAAACAAATAACACTCCCTCAGATGGCTGTGGAACAGTGAAATCTGCTCGCCCTACCTTGTACTAGGGGTCTCGTGTCAGTGTTGTGTGTAGAAAAATTTGGACCAATCACGCTTTGACTGGTCGCATTTGGCTATGTTTAGGGAAAAATCCCTCAATAAAGTTTTCATCCTTTTGTCTCTAAGCTCCGATCCCCGATTGGGCACACATTTCGCGATAACAATTGCAACAAGTGTTTGGAATAAAACGAATATTCATGTCATAACCATTTATTTCTACCGACCATTTGGGCACTATGAAAGACAGTTAATCTTCGTGATGACGACTGCAACCGTAAGGTTCTGCAATGAAATGCAGACGTTTGGACGAGACGTGTTATACGTCTTTGTTAACTCTAACATTAATAAATTGACTGTTCAAGTGACGGAGACTATTATATAGAAGACAAATCAAAGCTATGTAGTTCAGCATGAGGAAGTTACATCATAATTTCTGTGTCCCTAAATGTCACGTAACTCCCCATGTCCCTTCCGAAGCTTTTCAACTTGTTACGAAAACTGACATGCCTTCCCTTCATTATGGATGTTGAGCATGCTTTTCTCTCTTTAAACGCAAGGATTTTGCGATTTACGTATGTAAGCTCTAGAAAGGAGGAAGAAGTGCTAGCAAAGTAGCAAGGAAAAGGAAGCACTTTTAAGTCCTAAAATAATAAAGGAATAACTTGAAATGATCACTTTGTTATACGTACCGATACGTAAATTGTTAAATTAATGTATTCGCCTTCTATAAAATGCAATGACACCATATAAAGCCACAAACAGAACGCCACAAACGATAACCAAATTAGCATATTTTCACTTTAAATGTTAAGATAGTTAGAAATACAGCCTATGTGTAGAAATGGTGGTAAGATCATTAGAGTATTGCATGTTCATTGCTTTCCAAAATAATTGAATAAGCCTAAGCATAGAGTATCAGGAATGTTGGTAAAAGTTGGAAAAGTAATCAGAGATCATCAGTTGTGGGGACTAAAATTGCAATAAGATCAAAGGATTCATGCAGAAGCGCAATAACCAGACAGATTACATTGAAACAAAAATGTACGAAGACAAAAATACTATACAGCACGCAACAACAAACTTACTTTTGCAAAGAGTCATCAAACATTGCAATACAACCAATATGTTACTAGTGTTTTCAAACTTGCAATGACTGAGTAAACTCGCTACAGACACATATTATCCAATAGTGTGATCGTTGAACATCCAGGAAGCTTTATAAGCAACCCTGGAATACAACTCGACACTTCGTTATAAAAATTTATGTGAAGAAGATCCATTGGTTTTAATGAAATAATACAAAAGGTATATCAAGACAGTCCGGTAGCTGTCTGCATGACATAAGTGGGAAAGACTTTGGTTTCCATGGTTGACCACCGAAAGCAACACTATTAAGTAAGCAGTGTGAGATTCAGACTCCGTTGAGAGAAACATGACTTGAATGGTGGACTATGTTTGAACTGAACGCTGACGGTAGATTGTACTCGAATGATGACTAGATGTGCTGCTGACAGAATAACAGCTGAGGACGCTGGGAGATCGGTCGAACACGGTCGAACGAGAAGATACACTGAACAAAGAAGAACTCTCGCTAGAGGAGTAAGAACGAGATCTGTAACGATAATGCTCTTGTCTTTGACTCGGTGAGTCGGAGCTAGAGCGTGAACGAGAACGGCTAATTGAACGCGAGAACGAACGACTACGACTTGAAGAGCGGCGGAAACGCCCACTGGATGAACTAGAATTGCTTCTCCAGGAAGAGTCTATGCTTTCTGTTGAGCTAGACGTACTCCAGGCAGGTGCGCACTACCATCAATAACAAAACAAACAAAAAATGCATTAAAACATACATGTCTGAATAGTTTTTGTATCATTTGTTGTTTACCCTTTGATATGGAACTGGTTTTTTCCTGGCACTGAAAGATTTAGAGCCGTTAGTATAACACATTCCATTGGTTTGTACATTGATAAAACGTTTTTGATCTTGGAGCTTTTATTATTTAATTGAAAATTATATGCCATGACGCAAGGTGTTCAATATCTATCAACACATGTGCTGGTGAAAGCTGGACACCTTCAGCGTTTCAGTTAATTCTGTACGACGTTGTACACGAAAGTAGTGTCAACCGTTCACTGATAAACATCCTCATTGAATGTCCATAAGGGTTAACGCCCATAGCAAAATAATAATAACAATTAAAAACAAAAGAAAAAAAAAGATTGCAGTCGTCGTTGTACTTAAATCTAGCATTCATATTCACATTTCAGCATAAACCGAATGCGAATCTTTTGTCTTTATCTTTAACATTTTTCTTACCTTGCCATTCTAAGGAGACACATCCCATTAAAAGTCGCTAAGAAAATCGAGGAAGCAAATTGATAAGAGTATACCTTCGTTTTTGTTTAACGGGAAGCAGTGCTACTTTGGCCCTTCTTAACACAATCCCAACGTAAAGGAAGAATTATAAAATACATACATAGAAACTAAGAAGAAAAAGAAAAAAAGAAAACAAAAGAAAATGTACCATGAGGTAAACACAAAATTGTATTAAAAATGGACTGAACCAACTGATACGAACAAAATCAATAGACGAAAATCATGCGTCTACAAATGGATTGAAGGGGGAATGAAGCTGAAAAGAGGTTGAAAAAAAAAAATCCAATACAACGAATTTACGTCAATCGATTAAAGCAGGAAACAATTGACACAAGAAAAACTGAAAATTATTCAAATTCCAATTTGGCTCCATCAATACGAAAGGAGTGTAAAAAGCTTATCGCTTAGAATCTTTGTACCTGGTGATACGCCTACGGTCCTTCCAGCTAGGCGACCCTGATCGACGAGGAGGAGATGGTGAACGTTTATCTTTGGAACGAGGAGCAGAAGTTTTTGACGGTGTTGACGACGATGAGGACGAATAAGAGGATGATGATGACGACGAGGACGAAGAAGAAGAATCCGAGTCAGAAGAAGAAGTATCATCCGAATCGGACGAATCAGAGCTTGACGACGAACTGGAAGAAGATGAAGATCGACTTGAATCGTGTCGAGACTTTTTCTTCTTCGATCGCCCAATTTGGTCTATGAATGATCCTAGTTTGGCTAAATCAGCTTTCATTTTTTCTGTTTGTTGACTGGTGGTCATCTCTTTCTTTTTTTGTTCCACAATGGGTGGTTCTGATTCCGCTTTTGAATTTGAAACTTTCTCAGTCAACTGCACCGGCTCATCGACTGTCTTGTTCGCTACCAAGTCGGAAGGCCTTTCAGATTCACGACGACCGCGATCTTCTGTAACGTATTGCTTAGACTGTGTGTGTCCTTGAACTTCACGATTCTCTTTCTCGTCTTGTTTTCTTTCGACTTCTCTGTGTCCGCTTTTAGACACATCGGGTCGATTGTTATCTTCGCGACGTGTGGAGTGATGGTAATTATCGCGGCGGTCTCGATCACTTCGTGAATCATTTCGGTTGCTTCTTTCCGGAGATCTGTAGGAAGAACGGGCATAACGACTTTCCCTCCTATTATTGGAACTATCTTTTTTGTCGGCATTAAGCTGGGAATCTTCTCTTGTTTTCTTTCTTTCAACTTCATCCCGTCTACCTCGGCTAGGATTCTCTTCTTCTCTTTCTGAACTTGCACGACGCTTGCGATTTTGTGATTCTTCCCCTGCGCGCCGACGAGGAGGACTTGGAGTATCATGACGGTGGCGTGATGGCTTAGAAGATTCCGTACGACTTACAGGGCGATCGTTGTATTTGGAATCGGATTTTCTGGTATCAGAAGAATCAAGAGATTTTCGCGATTTGGTTTTCTCTTTAGGTTCTTCTTGATCTTCTTCATCATCTGATTCTGTATCCACTTTCTTCTTATTCTTCTTACTTTTTTTGCTCTTCGATTTCTTGCTCTTTTTGGACTTAGGTGGAGCAACAGAAACAACTTCGGGAACCTGGGATTCTTCCTGAGGCTCCGGACTCGGCGTTCGAACGATCGTATAGGTTTTTTGTTCAGCTGCTTGTTTAGCAGCAGTTTCGCGAATTTTGCGATTGGGATCCAAACTACTACCTTCGATGAAGTATTCGCTAATACCAAACGCTTGGCGAAGACTACGGTTCTTTTCTTCTTGTGCAGCAGCTATCTGATGAGTTTCCCGGACACTGGTTTAAGGAAAATGGAACACATAAGTAGAGATTGACATACATAGTTAAATAGGAAAGAATAAGAAAAATCGTGCAAATGGATTTAGTTTAACGTAGAAAATAATTACCTAACTGAACGAATAATAGAGACTTTGTCGTTACAATTAAACTGTCTACGTTTTTTACGTCGTTTTCGTTTTCGTTTTTTTACGGAACCGCCAGGAAAAAGAAGTGCATGTGTCATGAGACAAGGACATTTTATTAGACCACTAATGTTATTAACCAATCCTTTGCTCGTTATTCCCGGTTGGTGGATAACCGATTCATGAAAATGATCAGTCACCTGGTGTTGGAGCAATACAACGCGCATTGCCTCTTGCCAAACCCGATGGAAAAGCTCAGAGGAAGGATATGACATTATAAGATTGGATATGAAGATAGACAATTCTACACCAAAGGCAACGAGAATGGAAGACTTATTCCCTTGACTTTACATTTAAGATTAATGAGCCTAAGGAGCACTTTGATTGGAAGACTGGTAAGTCACAAAAAAGTTAAAATGAAGTTAGACCATTATCACTAAACGAAAATACGAAGCGTCCCGATAGATCGCAAACATCCTTAGTTTAATAGTACATCCAAGCCAAGACTGACTGCTCTCCCTCCTCTACTCCCTAACGATTGCGCATGCCATCAAACCGCGATTGATTTTTCTCAAAGCGCATGCGCTTTATATGCACAGATCAATTTGTTAAAATAAACAGTACTTACACTATCCGGCCATATTCATCTGTTTCGTAGGTTGTTGTATCTTTGCCGTTTTCTGCATCTTTCTGCACCAGTGAAGCGCGGAACTCGGCTAATTTCGATTCAATGATATCCTCGTCTATCCTGAAATTATGAAAAAAGATAATTATAAAATGCAGTGAAAGTCCATAAGTCATCAAACCATAAGAACCATACAACAATGACCCAATTTTCCTTTACCTGAATATAAAGTTATCGACATTCACATTATATTATTCTAACAGAATACAAGTAGACAAATTAAACCAAATACCGTTTCAATGGGACTAAACTGTATATCGTAACCTTTAAAAAAATTGATATCTTACCTCTAGGAATCCCACATCTTGGTTTAAGTATCGGGTGCAATAGCAGTATAACAAGATCAATCAGTTTCATACATTTACCAAGTAAAAGACCCATTTCACTTGAACTAGAGCTACATATGATAGCAGTTTCTACAGCTTTGGTAATAAATGAAATAACTCACCCTTGTTCCTCTAAATCTTCTCTTAATTCAAGGCACTTCAGCTCCAATTTCCGTTTCCGCTCATGATCCAAAATCTCCAGATTTGGTTTTTTGTGTGAGATGGAATCCAACCTTTGAATCTCTTCTTCTGTTTTATACTTGACTTTATCCTTTGTTGTATGCACAAATGCCAGGTTCCTACTGACATATCCATTTGTTCCAGAACCCCGAGCTGTTGTTAGACCAATGCCATTGTACATTTTGTTGATTTCTATCTGGAAGTTACCAAACATTGGAATATTATGTTGCAATAAACAGCTTACATCAGGCAGGGGAAATTAGTTTATGCCTTTTATCAAACCAATTAAAAGAACATAACACAATTTTATATTGGCTAACGGTTATTTCGGTAATCCGACGTAACGATTACATTTCAATTGCACTATAAGTGCGTGTGCACAACACAATAATGGTAAATTTAAGGAAGGTAAGCACAAACAAACTCACCACTAGCAGTGATAGTTGTAAACCACTTAGAATAGCTTTTAGCGATTATTTGAACTAATAAAGCAAGATTTTCGATGGCGGTCATCAACTGATCAATCCACGCGAGTTCTTGGCTTTCAATTCAGCCAGCTCTTAATTTCAGGCCAACATATCCCTTTTCCTTTTCCTCCATCGTTCTTTTTCAAAGTTGTCTATGGACGCCACCTGTTATATGCTTATGGCACTAACTACCAGTTTGTTTTAACAAAAATGCCAAAAGGCCTTGCAAGTTTAAACAGACAAGAGAAAGGAAAATAAAGTTCTTGGTATGTTAGTCCGTTCTCCAGTTGGTTACGTTACCACATTACTTCCAATACTCAGTGTACGTCTACTACTTAGTGGTATTTCGCAAGATAAATAAACGTTGATGTTGATGATTTTTTAACTTTGTGACAATGAATTCTGAAAACCAAGAAGAGGAACTAGAAGTTCTGCGGTCAATTTATGAAGGGGATGCAAATTTTAAGGAAATGAACATAAAAACTTTCCAGTATAAGGTAACATTTTCTTATAACATGTGGAAAAATTTGAATATAGGTAGCCAGGTGCAAAAACAAGAAAACATGCGAAATAATGTTGCTCTACATACTGCCATAGACACTAGTGTATAACCACGATAGAAAAACATCATTTCATACCTGAAAACATACAAATTTAGTATTGTTATTGTTATTAATGATTTCTGTTTTTTTTTTTTTTTTTTTTTTTACGGTTTTTTTTTGCAGTATGGTACTGAAGGTGATCCTCATTCTTTTGTGTTAGAAATTAGCTGGCCTGAATCTTATCCAGAAAGTTTACCAGTCATCAGCCTGGATGCTTTTTACAACAAACATATGTAAGACTTTTAAATTTACAATATGTCAAATAATTGAGCAACTGCAGAGCTCAATGGTATATTTTCTACACATTAGGCAACCCAATGTCAAAGGAAATATCATATTGAAACTACTGAAAGAAGCAGATGGTAATATTGGTTCAGCTATGACCTACACACTCATTGAATGGGTTAAGGAGAATTTGGAGGAATTATTAGTTGATCAGCCATTAAACTTGGATACATGTACAAGCCATGTTGCTAACTTGGAGATTGATGATAAGGTAAACTATTAGATTGATGTACTGTATGAGCTTTTCATAAATTACACCCACAATTTTATTCACAGGTTGAGCCCACTTCCAAAGACAATAAAGATCGCCGTTCAGGACTTACAAAAGCTCAAAAAAGGCGGCAGTGGGATAGAATGGATGGAAAAGGAGAAAAAATCAGAGGTTTTGATTGGGTAGATGTGATAAAACATCTTTCTCAAACTGGAGGAGCACAGGCTAGTTAGTATTTGCTTGTGCCTAGGTTTGCTAACCAAAAACACCATTTGTAAAATGTAATGAAACATGAAGTAAACTTATATTGTGAAGTTTTATTGCTGAGAAGAGTGAGTACAAATATTATTATTAGGAAAGAACAGTTTTGACTGTACCCTAAGCAGAGAATGGGTCTGACCTGTAACAGATTGGAAACCACATTGTGGTTACCACATATATTTAAAAGCCTTTGAAAAGTGGTTTGTGAAAGTTCAGCTTGTATTCGGGGAAATATTTCAGTTAACTTCCGTAAGTTTCCCGATAGGGATTCTATCAAAACTCGCATTTCCCAACCCCCTGATACAGGCACCCCTACCCTTCTACAACGACCGGTGGATCGACCGACACTTTTTCTGATAGTCCGGGAGCCGAGGAGGTTTTCCTTATATATCGTTTCTACTATTATTTAAGAATATATTATTACTAAGTTCGATACGCTGAGTACGGAAAACCAAGTCTGGTCCGCCGCAAATGGTGCAATCACGCCGCCAGACGCTCCCGAAGTCGGCGTGAAATATCGTAAAACCCGAAATCGTTTCTACTGCCTAATTCTTTTTTGTATGTTTAGGGATTGATATGACAAGTAACAATATCAAAGACCAGACTATTTTTTTTGGTGCAAAATGCAAACCAGACCAGGGTGTGTAACAGCTTTTTTTACGTGAAATCCGATATCGTTTCTACTGAAAACCGATTTCACGATAAAATAGAGCAAGAAAAGCTCTATTTAACTGCAAATGACCAGACTAAATGAAATGGTGCAAAGTAGCAACCAGACTCAGGTGTGTAACAGAATTTTGACACCTAGTGGTAGTTTTTCGTAACTGGCAACGCTGTTTTACGGCCCGCTTTTTTCAAATGTCAATACAAGCAATACCGATTCTAATGATAAAGAAAGTAATAACATTTGTTTGAAGAGTTCAACTTGGTTATATTGGAAAATCATTGCACACAAAATTAACAGTAACATCTTAGTTTGATTAAGCATTGGGCAGTAAAAATTTTTGGCAAAAATGAAAACTAGAATTTAAAATGATAAGACTATAATAGAAACTGATTAAGACAGCCTCAATTCTCATTACAACTGCTGTCATCTGAATCGGTATCCTCATCACTATAGCTTTCAAGATCACTGTCAGCCTCATTTTCACTATCTTGAGTATCTTTTTCAGCTTCAGAAGCCATAGAATGAAGAGTAGGTGGAGTAACATCACCTTCAAACCAATTAATCGAATACCTTTCATCGTCAAGCTTCCATCCGTTCTTTTCGGGAGGGAACACTGTGGGTTTTAAAACAGTTGCACTGTTCCAAAATGAACAAATCGCATTCGCTCGTTTAATTTGCTCAATGAGCACACTCCTACATGGTGGCAAAAGACTCCCATCTATTCCTTTTACACTTGCCATGGGGTGTTTACCTTTTGGACTGTAGACTTTCATAAATAAAGCAAACCGACTTTCATTAACAGATTCCGCTCCTTTTGTTCCATACATTTCGCACACAAATTTTTCTATGGACTTTATTGTTGCTTCAGACAACATTTCCATAGATCCCAACTTCCCAAAAGCAGTTTGCGCATCACCATTTTTTTCGAGCATTGAAAGCGGCCGCATTTTCCCTTTATATGCAAAGGAAGGCGTATAGTCACATCCAGTTAAAGCGTGAAATCCAGGCAGAGACTTGCACAATTTTGGCCCCAACCTTTTACTTAGAGAAGTGAGATCAACAAACCGAATGGTGTTTTTGCTAGCCAACCCAAGTTCTATGAAAACATTAACACCGCTCTTAATTTTATGAATATTCCCAAGCGCAACGATAAATACGTCTGTATCAGCCGTCCTAAGAACGACGTTTGCGGGACTAGGAATGCTTGTGAGATGGGCAATCATCTTACTGTCCGCTTCTTCGTGCGTACTGCAAAGACGTTCATCAATTTCTTTAAGAACCCTTCCATCGGTAGCAGTGAAAACATAACAACTTGACCCTTCAGTAACGCGCACAGTCTTGTCGCCAATAATATTACACAAACTGTCATCATCAAATGAATCAACCAAAAACTTAATGAACTCGATTTTGAAATTGTCGTTCCTTAGAGCTTTCAAAAAATCATTGGGGCGAAGCTGATTGGGTCCTGTAATTATGAATGGTACATCCCTATCCCCATCACTCCGACGGTCTCTTTCGATGTCTTTTATAGACGGGGTCACGATTTGGTCAAAGACGAGGTCAACTCTTTTGCAATTCGTCCCACAGAGCTTGTTAAGAATATATCTAGCAATTTTACCAAACGTTGTAGGTAGGTCAACAAATAAATGCAAAAGAAAAAAACCATCGATAATTTTAACATCAACTTTGGAGGGATCACTTGAAATGTTGCGTTTTTCCAAACTATTCAACAACGTGGATTTAGGTGTAGCGTTGATTGTTCCATCTATATGGCTAAAACACAGTGGGATTGGGGTTAATGGGTATGAAAGGACGGTATTCATATCAATTCTTTTTTCAACGGCGATTGCCAATAGTCTACCCATCAAGTCGCGTTCCATCCGTGTTTGCAGAATTTTGTTATCAGGTCCCTTTTTTTTTACTTTTACCCCTTCAGATGAAAATGTTACTAATTTCTGTCTGGGTATAGGCTGCAGAAATGCAGAAGGATCGCTTATGCACCGTTGAATGAATTTTTTTCGCATGGATTCCCCCTTTTCCCTTGTTGTTAGCAGGAACTGTTGGGTTGCATGCGACGCAACCTTTCCAGAACTAATATTAACTAACTGACGGTCGTTACCAGTAAAAGGGTTCCTGCAGGACTTGATAAAGTCAATGATTTTGTGCAACAGCGTAGTGTCCTTTTTAATCCTGTGGGAGTGAGTCTCTCTAGACGCATCCTGTTTCCGGTTAAGGCCAAGGTAGTTATAGAGATGAGAAACAATTGTCATGCGGATATGGTGACTCTTATTCCATTTGGTTCTGGCGGACGGTGAATTAGTTATTGCAGCTACTCCTGTAATGAAACAAACGAATACTTTACAATATAGTTTTTAAGGAAAGTTTAACATTAAACATGCATCGATTAGCTTACCAGATGAAGAACTAGCGGCATCTTTATTTATAGTTTGCTCCAGGGTTAAATCGATTGGAATACGGGAAAAAGATTTTTTGGTTCGACGAATTGATATGCTTCCATTTTCAAACAGTTCCGTTATACCAGGATGAGTATCTTCCATATTCATAAGATTATCGTGATATCTTGTGAGCCATCTCGCATAATTTTGATGGTTGAAAACAAAAAAATAATTGGTGATCTCCGGCAGAAGGGATATGTATAACTTATAATCTCCAGTTCTGATTGATCTTGAAAATTTATGGTAAAGGTCCAAAAGGTTTATGTAATTCATCCAGAACTGAGCAGTAGGCCCGAGCTCTCCAAGAATGGTTTTGTGACGAAAGGCTTCATACTTTTCAACGAGATCACGTATTTCAATTGGAGTATTTTCTGCCGTTACGTTCGCCAAGTCTTCTGGTTTCAAGTTCTTGAGTAAGTTCCGCATTTCTTCGTCAATAAATGTGTAATCTGCGCTCTTTAGGAATTCTTCAAAATGTAGGCATTGAAGAGCCACTGCGAAAATGGGATGAATTCTTTTGCACCGGTTATAATGCTTTCCAGTTAAAAACGCATTTAAAGAACCTTCTGCCAACGCCCCAGTTTCTGTTAAGATGTATGGTCCACCTGAGTCAGCGATAAACTTTCCAATTGCTTTAAAAAAAGACAGTTCTATGTGGAAAGAACCAAGTTGAATGAACAAACGATCGTATTCTGGCTTTTCCTCTGCTTGTATTGCAAGAGCCATTTTTGAAATGGCAAGATCATATGTAACTGACATATATTGTTGATTACATTCCTCGGCGATGCGTTTACTCATTTTCAGCGTTTCGACCACTGCTGAGTTAGAAGTAGGGGAGACGTTTAGTTGAGGAAGATAGCAAATCTGTTGCATGGGCATCAGATCTCTAACAAATTGGGAATTCCATCCCGTCCACATTGGCGTGTTTTCAATTTGAAAAAACACAGAAGCCATCCACACCAAATCCAATAATTGTGCTGAATAAAAGCTGGCTGGAAGTTCTTCTCTTCTAGGGTCTTCTAAAGAAATCATTGATTCTCGTGTCATTCTTGGCTTTTTGTAGTACGGTTCGATAGCATCTGTCGATTCATTAAAAGCCCTTCGACGACGAGATGACTGCCGCCGTTCATTCAGTGGTAAGAGCTGGTTGTCTTCTTCACCTTCAACTACTTCATCAGCATCAGGATTTTCTTGAAAACACTCAAATACATCTTGATACACGATTCCCACGGTATCGTGCAGGGTGTCCTTTCCAGTTAGAGTTTCAACAAACCGATCATAATTGTCAAAGGCGACTCCTGGAGTTAAATTTAACGCAATGTATTAATTTTATTAATTTTGCATGCTTTATTCTTTCCGTTTCTATTTACCGGTATGTAGTTGATTTTGTCGCTCTAAACCCCAGGGTAGAAGCCTTGAATCATCACTTGTAGAATAGGTAAGCTCCGTTTCCAGTTCTTCAGTAGCATGATAATTTATGCCATGGCCGAATTTGTTTAGTACTTCAATAGCCTTTCGGCTTCCCGTCACCGACTTCATTACTAAGGAGAGCAAAACATGCTTGGAAGGCTTACACCTTCCATTTGTAGCTGCGAAAATAGAATCGTCACAAAGAGACTTAATTCTGATTTGTTTTCCTTCGCGAATTTTTGTTGGATTGATGTGGCCAGCAACCAGGCATTCAAAGAACTCGCTCAGTAGTGGCGGAACTTGAATTTCACCTTCAATAAAATCCTTTACAGTTACTTTAGAAGGGAAATATTTTTTGGGCTGCTTGAAAATAGCGTTCCGTAGTACAAAGGCGGCTTCTCTGATCTAGGAAACAAAAAGGAATTTATAAAATCTACATTAATAAAGCTATGACTTGCGTACCTTGGTAGGACTATTCCTGTGTGTTCCAAATTTAGTGCTTAATGCTTCATCCATGGAAATTGTTGCTTTAAACACTATTTTTCCAACAGTAATAGTCGGATGAATGAACTTCGTGACTCGGTCACCAAAGGGAAGCAAAATTTTTTCTCCAATACTGATTTTTTTGGCATTTTCTTTTTTTATATCACTTTCATCTAGCCCAAATTCTTGTAATGTAAATAAGTAGTGGTTAAAAATGTCTTGCATGCGAAGAACATTGCTGAAAACGAATAGTTTTGTTTCCATGAACGCAGTTGTAGATTCCAGATCTTTCTGGCATATATCTTTTTTTCTCTGCCAGGAGGAAGCCTCTTTCTCTACTTTCTTTTGTTTTTCTGCATTTGCTCTATCGCGATATGCAATTAGGCAGGAGCGGTGGTACTTCACTTCTTTTGCGATGAAGTCTCCAATCGAAGAAATTTTTCCTAAAAAAACTGTATCATTCAGCAATTTGGCATTTGCTTCAATATTGCCTTTCATTTCGATCGTTTGACATTTGGCCATGGATTCCCTAACTTTGTCTTTGTTTAACTTTCTAGTTTTATTACAAAATAAACAGTTTTGATCAAAAACAGTCTTTGGTGTTGGTGGACGTCCAGAACGCAAATTACGAAAGTCAGCATTTATGTTGTCTATATTAAACACAAAAACCTGTAATTTAAGATAGAAATACAATTAATTGTTCTAATTGTACATTACCTGAATCGAGTGGTGTTGGTTGCATATGTTGTTGGACCATTATTGGACTTGTGATTGTGGTAGCTGATTGTAGCTCGTCCAACTTTGCTGATGCAACTTTAATTTCCTCTTTTGAAACTGATGTAAATTTTCTATAGCATTTCACATGATAGCCACTGCTAGCATTCGGAGAGCTTGGAACTTGAATATTACGAAATTTAGATTGACTACGAAAGCGATAAACCAGCTCAGCATTTTGGCACATAGCTAATGTAGATTCCGTAAACAAAAAGATTTTTTCTTTCGAGTCCTTTTCATCTAAGTGTAAAACACACACCATGTGGTGATCTTTCTCGGAAGCACTGGTCAAACTCATATTTTAAATCGTTTCTTACATTTAAAAACAACTTTGTGAAACTAATTTGTGTAAACAAAATTGCAGACGATAACTGCGTTGCCAAGTGATTAGATACAGCTGAAGACGAGGAACATAATTGAAATGTATAGTATTTATATTCTGTATTTAAATTTTTTTTCAAATATTTTCTAAAAATATTCATGTATGCTTGTATTGAAATTTGAAAAAAGCGGGCCGTAAAACAGCGTTGCCAGTTACGAAAAACTACCACTAGGTGTCAAAATTCTGTTACACACCTGAGTCTGGTTGCTACTTTGCACCATTTCATTTAGTCTGGTCATTTGCAGTTAAATAGAGCTTTTCTTGCTCTATTTTATCGTGAAATCGGTTTTCAGTAGAAACGATATCGGATTTCACGTAAAAAAAGCTGTTACACACCCTGGTCTGGTTTGCATTTTGCACCAAAAAAAATAGTCTGGTCTTTGATATTGTTACTTGTCATATCAATCCCTAAACATACAAAAAAGAATTAGGCAGTAGAAACGATTTCGGGTTTTACGATATTTCACGCCGACTTCGGGAGCGTCTGGCGGCATGATTGCACCATTTGCGGCGGACCAGACTTGGTTTTCCGTACTCAGCGTATCGAACTTAGTAATTTCCCGATAGGGATTCTATCAAAACTCGCATTTCCCAACCCCCTGATACAGGCACCCCTACCCTTCTACAACGACCGGTGGATCGACCGACACTTTTTCTGAGACTTTACCCCAGAGATGGCGCTGATGGCGCGGTGATTTCAGGGGTGTCGACACTAATCTTTCGTTCGTTTTTTTATTTTAGATGCTGTGCCGCTGAGATTGGTCTCCTTTTGTAGAGGAAATAACGCAGCAGCTCCCGGTCGAGTCCCCGTTTTTATCGGCTGAATGGCAAAGGAGTGCGGAGCAGTTTAGTCGGCCCATTCGAGTCGATTTCAGGGTCTCGTACATATCTTTTATACGTTTTCTTATTTTAGATGCTGTGGCGTAAAACTTGACGTCATGTTGTAGAGGAGATAACGCGGAGATTAACGAAGGGGTCGTGTCAATTATCGGCTCAACGATAAAGGAACACGGAGCAATCTAAGAGCGACTCGAACTTTTGGGAGATTTTTTTCCAGAGAGATGGCGCGTCGGTCATGAAGATAGGGAAAAATCAGGCCGCGAAGTTGTTTTCAAGGCGGGGCTTTGTGCGTCGCCTGGCAACGGACTGGTTTTTCCACAGGCCGTGTGAGGCTGTAAACATGGTCTCACTACATATGTATTAAGGTAACACCTATTGCACCTCAAACAGCGTTGCCAAACTATATCAATTTTCCATTTATTTTATTTATTTATTTTTTTCCCCCTTATTTTTTCAACTTGATGTCGGTCGTCGGGGCGAACCCTACCGTCTTTCATGCCGACACAGAAAGGGGGTAGGGCAGAGTCATAGAACCCTATTTATTTTATGACATATATATGGGTTCTATACTTCTATTTCTATGACTCTGGGTAGGGTTCGCCCCGACGACATGAGAGCGATATTTTGAAATCGTGAATTTTGTGCCACTGACGGGCTGAGTGTGTGCTTGTGTGCGTGTGTGGTGTTTGTTTACAAAAATACAAACGCAGCTACCTGTCGATTTTAGATTTTTTCATTAGAAAACTCAGTGTCAAAGAGAATATGAACTCAAGTCAGTTACCATGGCAAGTGGAAATAGTGAAGATGCTAAAATTGGCTCGGATTATGGGCAGTATTGCTTGGAAAATATTCCTGCTGCTCAAGCAAATCAATTTGAATTTGGAAAAGGATATGATGTATCCTTTTTCAAGATATCAGGGTATGTTTTCATAAATGATACTAATTTTCATTGTTTCTCATTGTTGTTATTATCTTTCAGGAAAAATATCAAGGAAGAAAGAACAACAATTGAAGGAGAACTCAACATCCAACCCTTGTTCAAGGCGTTCCAAGATATCCCACCCGCCCAGCACTTTGGTTGGATTTCAAGAAGCGCAAAGGGACCTGCAGCTCGAGGCGTACTTCTATACATGATATAGTATGTATTCATTAATTTTTTTAATATTATCCTAATACTTCATAATTGTTGTAGAAAACAAAAATAGCTATAGAAGATGGCATGGATCATTTTACACTGTCAGCGTCCAAAAACACAAAGGAGTGGTCTACTGATGTTGGTGGGTATGGAAACCTTGCCAATGAATTCATGCAAACTCCAGAGTGCCATGCTGCAGTAGATACATGGACTAGCATCGTAAGAAAACACCAATGTATGTAACTCATTTATGTTCAGTGGTACAACCACCTACAACTGTTAAATGACTAATTATTAGTTGCTTCTTTTTCATGCTATAGTGGCGAGAGAGAAAGATCCAGAATGGATTGCCCACCACAAGGAAAGCGAGATCTAACGCAAAAAAAACGCGTGGAAACAATGTATGGCAAAACTTTAGGTCGTTCGACTTCAATACGGACGGAGGCCGCAACTGCAATTGCCAGTCATCAAAATAATGGATTCGAAATGATCAGAGGTAATTCTGAAGGTCATGTTCGATGATTGATACGCTTCATCAAATGAATAATTTCTTTTTGTAGACTTAGATGGAGATGTGGCCCGATTTAGTACCCCTTCTCCTAACGAACATGATGTATTGCTAGAAAGTCGTGATCCTGGTCATCAACAAGTATTGCCTGATGTTCATGAAGGTATACTGGTTACTATTATTCAAATAAACCCGGTATATCTCAGTTTGCTTTTGCCAGAAAATGGATCGCATCCAGAAACTTGGCCTAAAAATTTTCAATCCGCTGGAACTGATATTCTTGATTCAGGTAGGCCTTATTTAGGCATGGCATGCAAAAATTTAAGGTTTTGAGGAAGTTCTTTACATAATATATCAATTCTACGTTGTAGGGAGTGAGCAGTCTGTTTCAAATATTACTACGCGACCGATGGCAACTTGTGTAGCTATCTATGGGTGTGATTCATCGAGACCGAATTTCAGTAGGCCAAGTGGTGAGCTAGTTGGACCAACTACCACCACAGTTTCAAATGCTTCAGGAAGCGATGGTTACGCTTCTGCTCGCGGCAATGTTCCACGAAATTAACCCGCTCCAATGCTGATACCTACTTTATCATCGACCTCGTCTGATTCTACCCAAATTCCTTCCGCTTCTGCCAAGCCTGGGAGATGCCCTCCAAGTGGCCGTGGTGTCACTGGCGCAAAAGGACGCAATGGCTCGAAAATCCTTGGTAGTTCTGCGGAGCGCCCAATTGTGCACCCGTTAAGTGGTATTAGTAGTATAGGTACAGAAAATAATGCTAGCTCTCAGCAGGCAAAAACATGTTTATTGTAGCCTACTGCTACCAGTCGACGTACCAGGCCCTGAAACCTAATTCCAACCCACCAGAAGTAAGTTACAGATGTTAGAAGCCATTTTATGTTTGTTTGATTGACTGAGTTTATTCTTACAGTATTACTTCATAACAAGAGGAACGTTTCCACCCCAGTGAGCACGAACCATAGGACTTCCGGAAGCGCCTCGCATGGCTAAGTTTTAGAGACGGTTTTACTGCAAAGCATGTAACTTACCCGTTTGCTCACCAAAGTGTTCAAAGAATTTCTTTTACGGTGTGACATGATTTTAGTTTTTTCTTACCAATCAAGATTTCAAACCAACCCAACAGTTGCAAGCTGAAGCTGTTTATATGTGAATGTTGTACTTCTGTACTTTTTTATAACTGCCAGAGCAAAGAAAAAGCTTTGTTTTAATGTAAACAAGACACTAAGCAAGTTTTAACGTCACCATTCTCTTGCCCTATGTTTACGCTGTCGTCCGTCCAGCGGCGAAGTAAAAGGTAGAAGACCACAATGCATTCAAGAAGATTTTATGTAAAGATACCGGCTGTCTGTTCATACAAATCGGAAGAAAATTAAACAAAGATAACACACTAAGCCCAGACAAGAAGAAAAAAATGGTAGACGTAGTATTGTTTCAGTCAAAGTTTAAAAATCTAATAAAAAAATGAACTTACATCCAGTACACTGGCGCTTGCTTTTGCGAAGGACTCGCCGGGCAGTGACGGGATTAATGATGAACATGTCTTAAGGGGTGATGACGAAGCCATGGTAGATTTTAAACCAACCAGTACAACCAGAAAGAAAGGGAAATGGCAATCGTTTGGTTGTTTTTATTGCGCACCACGTAGAAGACATTCAAGGCACAATTAGTCGACGACCAAGTAGAAGAGAAATGGGCTACGTCTAATCACAATGTTGGGAAGTTTACGAAACAAGTTTCGTTGGTTCCATGTCGTCCGGAAGGACGGTGTTGCATGCTAATAGTTAGTCACGCAACCGAACTAATTTTTCCCTTCTTGGATTACTTTTTCTTTCGATTAGTAGAAAATCACAAATGGCATCATACAGTGTATTGTACAGCTATACGGTCTATGAAATAACTTCCGGTTGCTGAACGGGTAATTATTAGCACGCATGCTGGAGAATCGCACGGAACAGGGTGATCGAAATGTTGAACGGAAAAAAAGACAAGTAACAGCAGAGCGCAAAATAACCTCCCCCCGACCCCAGGCTTCTTTTTCAGTTGCTTTTCGTTATTCATCGTTCTCCTTCTGCTTGCCCATTGTTTTAATTATTTGGCCATACTCGTCATCGATCATCACGTGCGCCCAAAGGCGTTACCGTGTGATTGACCCTTTATGTTCTTCTCCTTCTTGTCAACTTAAGGACTGTTACTCAGTCGCTTGAATCGCTTGATTGTTGCTTTGCGCATTCAGCGGCAAAAATAGCAGCAGTTGGTAGATCGGGGTTGCTGTGAGGCAGTTCTTTCCCTCAAATCATCAACTTCTAAGCGACGATGAAAAAAGAAAATAATTTAACGAACTTGTCCCACTTTCTCGTTTCTCTATAGACGGGAGGGAAAGGGGGGCGAATAAGACACGCACGAAGAAGACATGCTGTCACCCCCTGACAATGATCGGCTCTTCATACAGGCAAATTTTTTGGCTTACATGTTTCATTTCCTTCCTCAAGGAAACATTTCTTTTTTTTTTAAAGCTCGCTTCTTAATATAATTATATTTACTTTGTAAAAATCTTTAAAATATTCTCATGGATGATAAAAGTGAATAAATATATACTGATTAATCCTAATACATAAAGCACTTTGTGATTTGTTTCATCGAAATAGGCGGTAGTCGTATAATACGCGTGAGACCGCGTACGTCGTAGTGCGCGTGAGCGCGAAAAATGGTTTGGCGTCGATTCAAGGCATATGCATAAAAGATAGTCTGTTTTTGACTTCATATTTAAAATCAGCACAAAAAGTTGAATATATAGTAATATTTTCATAACAGTATAATCATCATAATATCCCCAAGCGTATGGGGATATTTGGCGTTGAAAATGTTGAAAAATCGGATTCATTTCCTGTTTAAATCCTTCGTGCTTTCTAATTTCACCTATGCATTCATCACGCAAACTGTTATTCGATGGAAACTCATGGAAAGAATCACGTTTTTTAAAAACTGGTATTTGCACACCTGTGCACTACGCAACTTTTTGTGACCATTCTGTAGACAATAGAAACACGTGTAAACGTGAAACACCGCGTTAATTCAATAATGTTCGCTCTCCTAGATTGTAGCCTTACAGAAGACAAGATTTCTGTACATTTAACAGGTTCGAAAATAGAACGAATGATATTTATTTGATTGTTATGCATGCGAAAAAAAAAAACATATCCGTTTCATAACTAATTTCCCTTAATTTTTTGTTTATTTTTTCATTTCATGCCTCAATATTGATTATTTATTTTACAACGAGTTCGATTCTGAACGCCAGATGGCGAAGCCTTCGCCTCCCTTTTTCGTCTTATTGGCTCTCACAGGGGTAGGGATAGGAATTCTGGCTACACCTCGGACACTTAATACCTGCTTAACGAGTTATATTTTGGCGACTTTGAGGTAAGCGGATTTTATTTGGGTAATAAAATATTGCGGGACTCGGGTTGCAATAAGAAACAAGCCCCTAATGGTTACTTCCGGAAAATTTGCGTGACAATTTGCAAAAACTAAAAAATGAGCTGTTTTATTCTAACAATTTCAAATACTTTTTCTTGCATGCGTTAAGATGATGGAGCTATTATTCCGTTTTTTTTTCCCCGTCATTATCAGTACAGGCTGACCTTTCGAGCAATTAAGATACTTATTATAATTTCCCGATAGGGATTCTATCAAAACTCGCATTTCCCAACCCCCTGATACAGGCACCCCTACCCTTCTACAACGACCGGTGGATCGACCGACACTTTTTCTGAGACTTAACCCTAGAGATGGCGCTGATGGCGCGGCGATTTCAGGGTGTTGACACTAATCTTTCGTTCGTTTTCTTATTTTAGATGCTGTGCCGCTGAGATTGGTCTCCTTTTGTAGATGAAATAACGCAGCAGCTCCCGGTCGAGTCCCCGTTTTTATCGGCTGAATAGAAAAAGGAGTGCGGAGCAGTTTAGTCGGCCCATTCGAGTGGATTTCAGGGTCTCGTACTTATCTTTTATACGTTTTCTTATTTTATATGCTGTGTCGCAAAACTTGACGTCGTGTTGTAGAGGAGATAACGCGGAGATTAACAAAGGGGTCATGTCAATTATCGGCTCAACGATAAAGGAACGCGGAGCAATCTAAGAGCGACTCGAAGTTTTGGGAGATTTTTTTTCAGAGAGATGGCGCGTCGGTCATGAAGATAGGGAAAAATCAGGCCGCGAAGTTGTTTTCAAGGCGGGGCTTTGTGCGTCGCCTGGCAACGGACTGGTTTTTCCACAGGCCGTGTGAGGTTGTCAACATGGTCTCACTACATATGTATTAAGGTCACACTTATTGCACCTCACACAGCGTTGCCAAACTATATCAATTTTTGATTTATTATTTTTTTTCCCTATTTTTTCTGTCTGCTTTGAGTCGCGACTTTCCTTATTGCTCTAGAACGAGCAATATGTTTTCTTTTCGTTAACATTAACATTAGGCAACTAAAAAAAATATTACTTTTAATATTTAATATTTAGGATTAAATTTTTTTATTTTTTACAGGTCATGCAAAACCATTCGTCAGCCACATTTACAGGACAATCATTAACGCACATTTTGTGGTACCATTTGTTGTAACCCTTTTTATCACATCCGATGAACTCCAAGCATTTTTTCTCTCACCCTTTTCTGCGACAGGTACAAAACAGATTTTCTGTTTCGACAGTCTCATGAGATCTCGTGGCACGACTTTGAATGGATGGAAATGGAGTCATGCATGCCAAATTTTATTTCCCTAACTTGTAAAATGATGAAACACCACACGAAAAATGAGTTCCGTCTCCCTTTTACTACCCAAAAACCGCTTCCGTGTTTAACACAGAGCTTACGGGGAAACGGCTTTAGCGAAAATTACTGCCGTTAGTTATCTTTAATCCCCTCCTCTTCCGTTTTTGTCTTATATTAAAGAGCTAATTCTCTTCTACAAACCCAGTAAAAGATTTTTGGAAGGGGGAATTAGTTTTAAAGTTATTAGATTTTATATACAGCCCATATTTCCTGAAATTTTCTAAATATTGGTCTTATAGTTTTTCATTTACATGTTTAAAACCATAAATGAAGTTGGTGCGCTAACAGAACTGTTTTCGTTAATTTTTTAAACGGCTAGTCTAAAGAGAAAACCAATGACTAAATCGAAATCAGCGTTCAATTTCGATTATACCGTCTGATTTCTGGAGAATTTCAAGAGATGTCATTTTTGGCCGATTTTGACAAAAGTGGAAAGGCTATACCCTTCCCACTTTTTCATTTTTGACCAAATTTCAAATTTGGCTTAAAATACATGATTTAGATTCAAAATTGAATGAAAATCACGGAAATCAGGTTTATTTTTCTATTGGTCTAATAGTTTTTCATTTACATGTTAAAAACCATAAATACAGTTGGTGCGCTAACAGTTTCGTTAATTTTTTAAACGGCTAGTCTAAAGAGAAAACCAATGACTAAATCGAAATCAGCGTTCAATTTCGATTATACCGTCTGATTTCTGGAGAATTTCAAGAGATGTCATTTTTGGCCGATTTTGACAAAAGTGGAAAGGCTATACCCTTCCCACTTTTTCATTTTTGACCAAATTTCAAATTTGGCTTAAAATACATGATTTAGATTCAGAATTGAATGAAAATCACGGAAATCAGGTTTATTTTTCTATTGGTCTTATAGTTTTTCATTTACATGTTAAAAACCATAAATGAAGTTGGTGCGCTAACAGTTTCGTTAATTTTTTAAACGGCTAGTCTAAAGAGAAAACCAATGACTAAATCGAAATCAGCGTTCAATTTCGATTATACCGTCTGATTTCAGGAGAATTTCAAGAGATGTCGTTTTTGGCCGATTTTGACAAAAGTGGAAAGGCTATACCCTTCCCACTTTTTCATTTTTGACCAAATTTCAAATTTGGCTTAAAATACATGATTTAGATTCAAAATTGAATGAAAATCACGGAAATCAGGTTTATTTTTCTATTGGTCTAATAGTTTTTCATTTACATGTTAAAAACCATAAATACAGTTGGTGCGCTAACAGTTTCGTTAATTTTTTAAACGGCTAGTCTAAAGAGAAAACCAATGACTAAATCGAAATCAGCGTTCAATTTCGATTATACCGTCTGATTTCTGGAGAATTTCAAGAGATGTCATTTTTGGCCGATTTTGACAAAAGTGGAAAGGCTATACCCTTCCCACTTTTTCATTTTTGACCAAATTTCAAATTTGGCTTAAAATACATGATTTAGATTCAAAATTGAATGAAAATCACGGAAATCAGGTTTATTTTTCTATTGGTCTAATAGTTTTTCATTTACATGTTAAAAACCATAAATACAGTTGGTGCGCTAACAGTTTCGTTAATTTTTTAAACGGCTAGTCTAAAGAGAAAACCAATGACTAAATCGAAATCAGCGTTCAATTTCGATTATACCGTCTGATTTCTGGAGAATTTCAAGAGATGTCATTTTTGGCCGATTTTGACAAAAGTGGAAAGGCTATACCCTTCCCACTTTTTCATTTTTGACCAAATTTCAAATTTGGCTTAAAATACATGATTTAGATTCAGAATTGAATGAAAATCACGGAAATCAGGTTTATTTTTCTATTGGTCTTATAGTTTTTCATTTACATGTTAAAAACCATAAATGAAGTTGGTGCGCTAACAGTTTCGTTAATTTTTTAAACGGCTAGTCTAAAGAGAAAACCAATGACTAAATCGAAATCAGCGTTCAATTTCGATTATACCGTCTGATTTCAGGAGAATTTCAAGAGATGTCGTTTTTTGGCCGATTTTGACAAAAGTGGAAAGGCTATACCCTTCCCACTTTTTCATTTTTGACCAAATTTCAAATTTGGCTTAAAATACATGATTTAGATTCAGAATTGAATGAAAATCACGGAAATCAGGTTTATTTTTCTATTGGTCTTATAGTTTTTCATTTACATGTTAAAAACCATAAATGAAGTTGGTGCGCTAACAGTTTCGTTAATTTTTTAAACGGCTAGTCTAAAGAGAAAACCAATGACTAAATCGAAATCAGCGTTCAATTTCGATTATACCGTCTGATTTCTGGAGAATTTCAAGAGATGTCATTTTTGGCCGATTTTGACAAAAGTGGAAAGGCTATACCCTTCCCACTTTTTCATTTTTGACCAAATTTCAAATTTGGCTTAAAATACATGATTTAGATTCAGAATTGAATGAAAATCACGGAAATCAGGTTTATTTTTCTATTAGTCTTATAGTTTTTCATTTACATGTTAAAAACCATAAATGAAGTTGGTGCGCTAACAGTTTCGTTAATTTTTTAAACGGCTAGTCTAAAGAGAAAACCAATGACTAAATCGAAATCAGCGTTCAATTTCGATTATACCGTCTGATTTCTGGAGAATTTCAAGAGATGTCATTTTTGGCCGATTTTGACAAAAGTGGAAAGGCTATACCCTTCCCACTTTTTCATTTTTGACCAAATTTCAAATTTGGCTTAAAATAAATGATTTAGATTCAGAATTGAATGAAAATCACGGAAATCAGGTTAATTTTTCTCTTGGTCTTATAGCTTTTCATTTACATGTTAAAAACCATAAATGAAGTTGGTGCGCTAACAGTTTCGTTAATTTTTTGAACGGCTAGTCTAAAGAGAAAACCAATGACTAAACCGAAATCAGCGTTCAATTTCGATTATACCGTCTGATTTCTGGAGAATTTCAAGAGATGTCATTTTTGGCCGATTTTGACAAAAGTGGAAAGGCTATACCCTTCCCACTTTTTCATTTTTGACCAAATTTCAAATTTGGCTTAAAATACATGATTTAGATTCAGAATTGAATGAAAATCACGGATATCAGGTTTATTTTTCTATTGGTCTTATAGTTTTTCATTTACATGTTAAAAACCATAAATGAAGTTGGTGCGCTAACAGTTTCGTTAATTTTTTGAACGGCTAGTCTAAAGAGAAAACCAATGACTAAACCGAAATCAGCGTTCAATTTCGATTATACCGTCTGATTTCTGGAGAATTTCAAGAGATGTCATTTTTGGCCGATTTTGACAAAAGTGGAAAGGCTATACCCTTCCCACTTTTTCATTTTTGACCAAATTTCAAATTTGGCTTAAAATACATGATTTAGATTCAGAATTGAATGAAAATCACGGAAATCAGGTTTATTTTTCTATTAGTCTTATAGTTTTTCATTTACATGTTAAAAACCATAAATGAAGTTGGTGCGCTAACAGTTTCGTTAATTTTTTTAACAGCTAGTCTAAAGAGAAAACCAATGACTAAATCGAAATAAGCGTTCAATTTCGATTATACCGTCTGATTTCTGGAGAATTTCAAGAGATGTCATTTTTGGCCGATTTTGACAAAAGTGGAAAGGCTATACCCTTCCCACTTTTTCATTTTTGACCAAATTTCAAATTTGGCTTAAAATACATGATTTAGATTCAGAATTGAATGAAAATCACGGAAATCAGGTTAATTTTTCTCTTGGTCTTATAGTTTTTCATTTACATGTTAAAAACCATAAATGAAGTTGGTGCGCTAACAGAACTGTTTTCGTTAATTTTTTAAACGGCTAGTCTAAAGAGAAAACCAATGACTAAATCGAAATCAGCGTTCAATTTCGATTATACCATCTGATTTCTGGAGAATTTCAAGAGATGTCATTTTTGGCCGATTTTGACAAAAGTGGAAAGGCTATACCCTTCCCACTTTTTCATTTTTGACCAAATTTCAAATTTGGCTTAAAATACATGATTTAGATTCAGAATTGAATGAAAATCACGGAAATCAGGTTTATTTTTCTATTGGTCTTATAGTTTTTCATTTACATGTTAAAAACCATAAATGAAGTTGGTGCGCTAACAGTTTCGTTAATTTTTTAAACGGCTAGTCTAAAGAGAAAACCAATGACTAAATCGAAACCAGCGTTCAATTTCGATTATACCGTCTGATTTCTGGAGAATTTTAAGAGATGTCATTTTTGGCCGATTTTGACAAAAGTGGAAAGGCTATACCCTTCCCACTTTTTCATTTTTGACCAAATTTCAAATTTGGCTTAAAATACATAATTTAGATTCAGAATTGAATGAAAATCACGGAAATCAGGTTAATTTTTCTCTTGGTCTTATAGTTTTTCATTTACATGTTAAAAACCATAAATGAAGTTGGTGCGCTAACAGTTTCGTTAAATTTTTTAACGGCTAGTCTAAAGAGAAAACCAATGACTAAATCGAAATCAGCGTTCAATTTCGATTATACCGTCTGATTTCTGGAGAGTTTCAAGAGATGTCATTTTTGGCCGATTTCGACAAAAGTGGAAAGGCTATACCCTTCCCACTTTTTCATTTTTGACCAAATTTCAAATTTGGCTTAAAATACATGATTTAGATTCAGAATTGAATGAAAATCACGGAAATCAGGTTTATTTTTTTATTGGTCTTATAGTTTTTCATTTACATGTTAAAAACCATAAATGAAGTTGGTGCGCTAACAGTTTCGTTAATTTTTTAAACGGCTAGTCTAAAGAGAAAACCAATGACTAAATCGAAATCAGCGTTCAATTTCGATTATACCGTCTGATTTCAGGAGAATTTCAAGAGATGTCGTTTTTGGCCGATTTTGACAAAAGTGGAAAGGCTATACCCTTCCCACTTTTTCATTTTTGACCAAATTTCAAATTTGGCTTAAAATACATGATTTAGATTCAGAATTGAATGAAAATCACGGAAATCAGGTTTATTTTTCTATTGGTCTTATAGTTTTTCATTTACATGTTAAAAACCATAAATGAAGTTGGTGCGCTAACAGTTTCGTTAATTTTTTAAACGGCTAGTCTAAAGAGAAAACCAATGACTAAATCGAAATCAGCGTTCAATTTCGATTATACCGTCTGATTTCAGGAGAATTTCAAGAGATGTCGTTTTTGGCCGATTTTGACAAAAATGGGGAGGCGGGGTGAAGCGGGGATGATTACTTCACACTTCGTCTTCATCCTACATGGATACGTTGTCAGTTTTGCCGTAAGGACAAATGGTTTCCGAGATTCTATGGCGAATTGGCGACCAGGCCGGACCCTATCGGGAACTTCCTGAACGGAGTGAGGGCCCCTAGTTAAAATTCCGAATGGAGCTTCTTTCTTTTTTATTTGTTTGTTTCCCAAAGGTAATTTACTACCGCTAGATGACGTTTAACTTGACACTAGTTCGTCCAGTTTGAACGTTTCTTAAACAAACTGTTTGCCCATCGATATAACTAACTTGCTCTACTTGATTACTCACAGCCTCAGTCGTCAGTTTTTCCGGAAGTGCAAATTTCCCGATAGGGATTCTATCAAAACTCGCATTTCCCAACCCCCTGATACAGGCACCCCTACCCTTCTACAACGACCGGTGGATCGACCGACACTTTTTCTGAGACTTTACCCCAGAGATGGCGCTGATGGCGCGGCGATTTCAGGGGTGTCTCCACTAATCTTTCGTTCATTTTTTTATTTTAGATGCTGTGCCGCTGAGATTGGTCTCCTTTTGTAGAGGAAATAACGCAGCAGCTCCCGGTCGAGTCCCCGTTTTTATCGGCTGAACGACGAAGGAGTGTAGAGCAGTTTAGTCAGCCAACACGAGTCGATTTCAGGGTCTCGTACGTATCCTTTATACGTTTTCTTATTTCAGATGCTGCGTCGCAAAACTTGACGTCGTGTTGTAGAGGAGATAACGCGGAGATTAACGAAGGGGTCCTGTCAATTATCGGCTCAACAATAAAGGAATGCGGAGCAATCTAAGAGCGACTCGACATTTCTGGAGATTTTTTTCAGAGAGATGGCGCGTCGGTCAGTGAAGATAGGGAAAAATCAGGCCGCGAAGTTATTTTTCAAGGCGAGGCTTTGTGCGTCGCCCGGCAACGGACAGGTTTTTTCACAGGCCGTGTGAGCTCCATTGTTTCGATCATGGTCGTCTACATAAAAAGGGGCAACTACGGAACGCCATTTGATCCACTTTTTAATAGACAACTCTTTTTCGATAGTTGTCCGTTTATTTAGCAAATAAATAAAAAACTTGTTCTGCCATGTAGCGATTTCGATAGACGACGCCTTCAAGGGAGGAGAAGTCTACAACATATTGAATTTATCGATCGATTGTTAGGCCGATTTCGATTATACCGTGTGATTTTTGGAGAATTTCAAGAGATGTCGTTTTTGGCCGATTTTGACAAAAGTGGGAAGGCTATACCCTTCCCACTTTTTCATTTTTGGCCAAATTTCAAATTTTGCTTAAAATACATGAATTCGAATCAAAATTGAATGAAAATCACGAAAATCAGGTTTATTTTCCTATTGGTCTTATAGTTTTTGATTTAATCCTTAAAAACCCTAAATTAAGTTGTTGCGCTAACAGCACTGTTTCGTTAATTTTTGAAACGGCTGGTTTAACGAGAAAACCAATAACTAAATCGAAATCAGCGTTCAATTTCGATTATTCCGTGTGATTTTTGGAGAATTTCAAGAGATGTCGTTTTTGGTAGATTTTGACAAAAGGGGGAAGGTATACCCTTCCCACTTTTTCATTTTTGGCCAAATTTCAAATTTTGCTTAAAATACATGAATTCGAATCAAAATTGAATGAAAATCACGAAAATCAGGCTTATTTTCCTATTGGTCTTATAGTTTTTGATTTAACTCCTTAAAAACCCTAAATTAAGTTGTTGCGCTAACAGCACTGTTTCGTTAATTTTTGAAACGGCTGGTTTAACGAGAAAACCAATAACTAAATCGAAATCAGCGTTCAATTTCGATTATTCCGTGTGATTTTTGGAGAATTTCAAGAGATGTCGTTTTTGGTAGATTTTAACAAAAAGTGGGAAGGCTATACCCTTCCCACTTTTTCATTTTTGGCCAAATTTCAAATTTTGCTTAAAATACATGAATTCGAATCAAAATTGAATGAAAATCACGAAAATCAGGTTTATTTTCCTATTGGTCTTATAGTTTTTGATTTAATCCTTAAAACCCCTTAATTAAGTTGTTGCGCTAACAGCACTGTTTCGTTAATTTTTGAAACGGCTGGTTTAACGAGAAAACCAATAACTAAATCGAAATCAGCGTTCAATTTCGATTATTCCGTGTGATTTTTGGAGAATTTCAAGGGATGTCGTTTTTGGTAGATTTTGACAAAAGTGGGAAGGCAATACCCTTCCCACTTTTTCATTTTTGGCCAAATTTCAAATTTTGCTTAAAATACATGAATTCGAATCAAAATTGAATGAAAATCACGAAAATCAGGTTTATTTTCCTATTGGTCTTATAGTTTTTGATTTAATCCTCCTAAAAACCCTAAATTAAGTTGTTGCGCTAACAGCACTGTTTCGTTAATTTTTGAAACGGCTGGTTTAACGAGAAAACCAATAACTAAATCGAAATCAGCGTTCAATTTCGATTATTCCGTGTGATTTTTGGAGAATTTCAAGGGATGTCGTTTTTGGTAGATTTTGACAAAAGTGGGAAGGCTATACCCTTCCCACTTTTTCATTTTTGGCCAAATTTCAAATTTTGCTTAAAATACATGAATTCGAATCAAAATTGAATGAAAATCACGAAAATCAGGTTTATTTTCCTATTGGTCTTATAGTTTTTGATTTAATCCTTAAAAACCCTAAATTAAGTTGTTGCGCTAACAGCACTGTTTCGTTAATTTTTGAAACGGCTGGTTTAACGAGAAAACCAATAACTAAATCGAAATCAGCGTTCAATTTCGATTATTCCGTGTGATTTTTGGAGAATTTCAAGAGATGTCGTTTTTGGTAGATTTTGACAAAAGTGGGAAGGCTATACCCTTCCCACTTTTTCATTTTTGGCCAAATTTCAAATTTTGCTTAAAATACATGAATTCGAATCAAAATTGAATGAAAATCACGAAAATCAGGCTTATTTTCCTATTGGTCTTATAGTTTTTGATTTAATCCTTTAAAAACCCTAAATTAAGTTGTTGCGCTAACAGCACTGTTTCGTTAATTTTTGAAACGGCTGGTTTAACGAGAAAACTCAATAACTAAATCGAAATCAGCGTTCAATTTCGATTATTCCGTGTGATTTTTGGAGAATTTCAAGAGATGTCGTTTTTGGTAGATTTTGACAAAAGTGGGAAGGCTATACCCTTCCCACTTTTTCATTTTTGGCCAAATTTCAAATTTTGCTTAAAATACATGAATTCGAATCAAAATTGAATGAAAATCACGAAAATCAGGTTTATTTTCCTATTGGTCTTATAGTTTTTGATTTAATCCTTAAAAACCCTAAATTAAGTTGTTGCGCTAACAGCACTGTTTCGTTAATTTTTGAAACGGCTGGTTTAACGAGAAAACTCAATAACTAAATCGAAATCAGCGTTCAATTTCGATTATTCCGTGTGATTTTTGGAGAATTTCAAGAGATGTCGTTTTTGGTAGATTTTGACAAAAGTGGGAAGGCAATACCCTTCCCACTTTTTCATTTTTGGCCAAATTTCAAATTTTGCTTAAAATACATGAATTCGAATCAAAATTGAATGAAAATCACGAAAATCAGGTTTATTTTCCTATTGGTCTTATAGTTTTTGATTTAATCCTTAAAAACCCTAAATTAAGTTGTTGCGCTAACAGCACTGTTTCGTTAATTTTTGAAACGGCTGGTTTAACGAGAAAACCAATAACTAAATCGAAATCAGCGTTCAATTTCGATTATTCCGTGTGATTTTTGGAGAATTTCAAGAGATGTCGTTTTTGGTAGATTTTGACAAAAGTGGGAAGGCTATACCCTTCCCACTTTTTCATTTTTGGCCAAATTTCAAATTTTGCTTAAAATACATGAATTCGAATCAAAATTGAATGAAAATCACGAAAATCAGGTTTATTTTCCTATTGGTCTTATAGTTTTTGATTTAATCCTTAAAAACCCTAAATTAAGTTGTTGCGCTAACAGCACTGTTTCGTTAATTTTTGAAACGGCTGGTTTAACGAGAAAACCAATAACTAAATCGAAATCAGCGTTCAATTTCGATTATTCCGTGTGATTTTTGGAGAATTTCAAGAGATGTCGTTTTTGGTAGATTTTGACAAAAGTGGGAAGGCTATACCCTTCCCACTTTTTCATTTTTGGCCAAATTTCAAATTTTGCTTAAAATACATGAATTCGAATCAAAATTGAATGAAAATCACGAAAATCAGGTTTATTTTCCTATTGGTCTTATAGTTTTTGATTTAATCCTTTAAAAACCCTAAATTAAGTTGTTGCGCTAACAGCACTGTTTCGTTAATTTTTGAAACGGCTGGTTTAACGAGAAAACCAATAACTAAATCGAAATCAGCGTTCAATTTCGATTATTCCGTGTGATTTTTGGAGAATTTCAAGAGATGTCGTTTTTGGTAGATTTTGACAAAAGTGGGAAGGCTATACCCTTCCCACTTTTTCATTTTTGGCCAAATTTCAAATTTTGCTTAAAATACATGAATTCGAATCAAAATTGAATGAAAATCACGAAAATCAGGTTTATTTTCCTATTGGTCTTATAGTTTTTGATTTAATCCTTTAAAAACCCTAAATTAAGTTGTTGCGCTAACAGCACTGTTTCGTTAATTTTTGAAACGGCTGGTTTAACGAGAAAACCAATAACTAAATCGAAATCAGCGTTCAATTTCGATTATTCCGTGTGATTTTTGGAGAATTTCAAGAGATGTCGTTTTTGGTAGATTTTGACAAAAGTGGGAAGGCTATACCCTTCCCACTTTTTCTTTTTGGCCAAATTTCAAATTTTGCTTAAAATACATGAATTCGAATCAAAATTGAATGAAAATCACGAAAATCAGGTTTATTTTCCTATTGGTCTTATAGTTTTTGATTTAAACTTAAAAAAAAAAAAATTTATTTTTAAGTTGTTGCGCTAACAGCACTGTTTCGTTAATTTTTGAAACGGCTGGTTTAACGAGAAAACCAATAACTAAATCGAAATCAGCGTTCAATTTCGATTATTCCGTGTGATTTTTGGAGAATTTCAAGAGATGTCGTTTTTGGTAGATTTTGATAAAAGTGGGAAGGCTATACCCTTCCCACTTTTTCATTTTTGGCCAAATTTCAAATTTTGCTTAAAATACATGAATTCGAATCAAAATTGAATGAAAATCACGAAAATCAGGTTTATTTTCCTATTGGTCTTATAGTTTTTGATTTAATCCTTAAAAAACCCTAAATTAAGTTGTTGCGCTAACAGCACTGTTTCGTTAATTTTTGAAACGGCTGGTTTAACGAGAAAACCAATAACTAAATCGAAATCAGCGTTCAATTTCGATTATTCCGTGTGATTTTTGGAGAATTTCAAGAGATGTCGTTTTTGGTAGATTTTGACAAAAGTGGGAAGGCTATACCCTTCCCACTTTTTCATTTTTGGCCAAATTTCAAATTTTGCTTAAAATACATGAATTCGAATCAAAATTGAATGAAAATCACGAAAATCAGGTTTATTTTCCTATTGGTCTTATAGTTTTTGATTTAATCCTTAAAAACCCTAAATTAAGTTGTTGCGCTAACAGCACTGTTTCGTTAATTTTTGAAACGGCTGGTTTAACGAGAAAACCAATAACTAAATCGAAATCAGCGTTCAATTTCGATTATTCCGTGTGATTTTTGGAGAATTTCAAGAGATGTCGTTTTTGGTAGATTTTGACTAAAAGTGGGAAGGCTATACCCTTCCCACTTTTTCATTTTTGGCCAAATTTCAAATTTTGCTTAAAATACATGAATTCGAATCAAAATTGAATGAAAATCACGAAAATCAGGTTTATTTTCCTATTGGTCTTATAGTTTTTGATTTAATCCTTAAAAACCCTAAATTAAGTTGCTGCGCCTAACAGCACTGTTTCGTTAATTTTTGAAACGGCTGGTTTAACGAGAAAACCAATAACTAAATCGAAATCAGCGTTCAATTTCGATTATTCCGTGTGATTTTTGGAGAATTTCAAGAGATGTCGTTTTTGGTAGATTTTGACAAAAGTGGGAAGGCTATACCCCTTCCCACTTTTTCATTTTTTGGCCAAAATTTCAAATTTTGCTTAAAATACATGAATTCGAATCAAAATTGAATGAAAATCACGAAAATCAGGTTTATTTTCCTATTGGTCTTATAGTTTTTGATTTAATCCTTAAAAACCCTAAATTAAGTTGTTGCGCTAACAGCACTGTTTCGTTAATTTTTGAAACGGCTGGTTTAACGAGAAAACCAATAACTAAATCGAAATCAGCGTTCAATTTCGATTATTCCGTGTGATTTTTGGAGAATTTCAAGAGATGTCGTTTTTGGTAGATTTTGACAAAAGTGGGAAGGCTATACCCTTCCCACTTTTTCATTTTTGGCCAAATTTCAAATTTTGCTTAAAATACATGAATTCGAATCAAAATTGAATGAAAATCACGAAAATCAGGTTTATTTTCCTATTGGTCTTATAGTTTTTGATTTAATCCTTTAAAACCCTAAATTAAGTTGTTGCGCTAACAGCACTGTTTCGTTAATTTTTGAAACGGCTGGTTTAACGAGAAAACCAATAACTAAATCGAAATCAGCGTTCAATTTCGATTATTCCGTGTGATTTTTGGAGAATTTCAAGAGATGTCGTTTTTGGTAGATTTTGATAAAAGTGGGAAGGCTATACCCTTCCCACTTTTTCATTTTTTGGCCAAATTTCAAATTTTGCTTAAAATACATGAATTCGAATCAAAATTGAATGAAAATCACGAAAATCAGGTTTATTTTCCTATTGGTCTTATAGTTTTTGATTTAATCCTTAAAAACCCTAAATTAAGTTGTTGCGCTAACAGCACTGTTTCGTTAATTTTTGAAACGGCTGGTTTAACGAGAAAACCAATAACTAAATCGAAATCAGCGTTCAATTTCGATTATTCCGTGTGATTTTTGGAGAATTTCAAGAGATGTCGTTTTTGGTAGATTTTGATAAAAGTGGGAAGGCTATACCCTTCCCACTTTTTCATTTTTGGCCAAATTTCAAATTTTGCTTAAAATACATGAATTCGAATCAAAATTGAATGAAAATCACGAAAATCAGGTTTATTTTCCTATTGGTCTTATAGTTTTTGATTTAATCCTTAAAAACCCTAAATTAAGTTGTTGCGCTAACAGCACTGTTTCGTTAATTTTTGAAACGGCTGGTTTAACGAGAAAACCAATAACTAAATCGAAATCAGCGTTCAATTTCGATTATTCCGTGTGATTTTTGGAGAATTTCAAGAGATGTCGTTTTTGGTAGATTTTGACAAAAGTGGGAAGGCTATACCCTTCCCACTTTTTCATTTTTGGCTAAATTTCAAATTTTGCTTAAAATACATGAATTCGAATCAAAATTGAATGAAAATCACGAAAATCAGGTTTATTTTCCTATTGGTCTTATAGTTTTTGATTTAATCCTTAAAAACCCTAAATTAAGTTGTTGCGCTAACAGCACTGTTTCGTTAATTTTTGAAACGGCTGGTTTAACGAGAAAAACCAATAACTAAATCGAAATCAGCGTTCAATTTCGATTATTCCGTGTGTGTTTTTGGAGAATTTCAAGAGATGTCGTTTTTGGTAGATTTTGACAAAAGTGGGAAGGCTATACCCTTCCCACTTTTTCATTTTTGGTCCAAATTTCAAATTTTGCTTAAAATACATGAATTCGAATCAAAATTGAATGAAAATCACGAAAATCAGGTTTATTTTCCTATTGGTCTTATAGTTTTTGATTTAATCCTTAAAAACCCTAAATTAAGTTGTTGCGCTAACAGCACTGTTTCGTTAATTTTTGAAACGGCTGGTTTAACGAGAAAACCAATAACTAAATCGAAATCAGCGTTCAATTTCGATTATTCCGTGTGATTTTTGGAGAATTTCAAGAGATGTCGTTTTTGGTAGATTTTGACAAAAGTGGGAAGGCTATAACCCTTCCCACTTTTTCATTTTTGGCCAAATTTCAAATTTTGCTTAAAATACATGAATTCGAATCAAAATTGAATGAAAATCACGAAAATCAGGTTTATTTTCCTATTGGTCTTATAGTTTTTGATTTAATCCTTAAAAACCCTAAATTAAGTTGTTGCGCTAACAGCACTGTTTCGTTAATTTTTGAAACGGCTGGTTTAAACGAAAAAACCCAATAACTAAATCGAAATCAGCGTTCAATTTCGATTATTCCGTGTGATTTTTGGAGAATTTCAAGAGATGTCGTTTTTGGTAGATTTTGACAAAAGTGGGAAGGCTAAACCTTCCCACTTTTTCATTTTTGGCCAAATTTCAAATTTTGCTTAAAATACATGAATTCGAATCAAAATTGAATGAAAATCACGAAAATCAGGTTTATTTTCCTATTGGTCTTATAGTTTTTGATTTAATCCTTAAAAAACCCTAAATTAAGTTGTTGCGCTAACAGCACTGTTTCGTTAATTTTTGAAACGGCTGGTTTAACGAGAAAACCATAATACCTAAATCGAAATCAGCGTTCAATTTCGATTATTCCGTGTGATTTTTGGAGAATTTCAAGAGATGTCGTTTTTGGTAGATTTTGACAAAAGTGGGAAGGCTATACCCTTCCCACTTTTTCATTTTTGGCCAAATTTCAAATTTTGCTTAAAATACATGAATTCGAATCAAAATTGAATGAAAATCACGAAAATCAGGTTTATTTTCCTATTGGTCTTATAGTTTTTGATTTAATCCTTTAAAAACCCTAAATTAAGTTGTTGCGCTAACAGCACTGTTTCGTTAATTTTTGAAACGGCTGGTTTAACGAGAAAACCAATAACTAAATCGAAATCAGCGTTCAATTTCGATTATTCCGTGTGATTTTTGGAGAATTTCAAGAGATGTCGTTTTTGGTAGATTTTGACAAAAGTGGGAAGGCTATACCCTTCCCACTTTTTCATTTTTGGCCAAATTTCAAATTTTGCTTAAAATACATGAATTCGAATCAAAATTGAATGAAAATCACGAAAATCAGGTTTATTTTCCTATTGGTCTTATAGTTTTTGATTTAATCCTTAAAAACCCTAAATTAAGTTGTTGCGCTAACAGCACTGTTTCGTTAATTTTTGAAACGGCTGGTTTAACGAGAAAACTAATAACTAAATCGAAATCAGCGTTCAATTTCGATTATTCCGTGTGATTTTTGGAGAATTTCAAGAGATGTCGTTTTTGGTAGATTTTGATACAAAAGTGGGAAGGCTATACCCTTCCCACTTTTTCATTTTTGGCCAAATTTCAAATTTTGCTTAAAATACATGAATTCGAATCAAAATTGAATGAAAATCACGAAAATCAGGTTTATTTTCCTATTGGTCTTATAGTTTTTGATTTAATCCTTAAAAACCCTAAATTAAGTTGTTGCGCTAACAGCACTGTTTCGTTAATTTTTGAAACGGCTGGTTTAACGAGAAAACCAATAACTAAATCGAAATCAGCGTTCAATTTCGATTATTCCGTGTGATTTTTGGAGAATTTCAAGAGATGTCGTTTTTGGTAGATTTTGACAAAAGTGGGAAGGGCTATACCCTTCCCACTTTTTCATTTTTGGCCAAATTTCAAATTTTGCTTAAAATACATGAATTCGAATCAAAATTGAATGAAAATCACGAAAATCAGGTTTATTTTCCTATTGGTCTTATAGTTTTTGATTTAATCCTTAAAAACCCTAAATTAAGTTGTTGCGCTAACAGCACTGTTTCGTTAATTTTTGAAACGGCTGGTTTAACGAGAAAACCAATAACTAAATCGAAATCAGCGTTCAATTTCGATTATTCCGTGTGATTTTTGGAGAATTTCAAGAGATGTCGTTTTTGGTAGATTTTGATAAAAGGTGGGAGGCTATCCTTCCCCTTTTTCTTTTGCCAAATTTCAATTTTGCTTAAAATACATGAATTTATATAATTTATATTTTCTAAAAGTGGGAAGGCTATACCCTTCCCACTTTTTCATTTTTTGGCCAAATTTCAAATTTTGCTTAAAATACATGAATTCGAATCAAAATTGAATGAAAATCACGAAAATCAGGTTTATTTTCCTATTGGTCTTATAGTTTTTGATTTAATCCTTAAAAACCCTAAATTAAGTTGTTGCGCTAACAGCACTGTTTCGTTAATTTTTGAAACGGCTGGTTTAACGAGAAAACCAATAACTAAATCGAAATCAGCGTTCAATTTCGATTATTCCGTGTGATTTTTGGAGAATTTCAAGAGATGTCGTTTTTGGTAGATTTTGACAAAAGTGGGAAGGCTATACATCCCTTCCCACTTTTTCATTTTTGGCCAAATTTCAAATTTTGCTTAAAATACATGAATTCGAATCAAAATTGAATGAAAATCACGAAAATCAGGTTTATTTTCCTATTGGTCTTATAGTTTTTGATTTAATCCTTAAAAACCCTAAATTAAGTTGTTGCGCTAACAGCACTGTTTCGTTAATTTTTGAAACGGCTGGTTTAACGAGAAAACCAATAACTAAATCGAAATCAGCGTTCAATTTCGATTATTCCGTGTGTTTTTGGAGAATTTCAAGAGATGTCGTTTTTGGTAGATTTTGACAAAAGTGGGAAGGCTATACCCTTCCCACTTTTTCCTTTTTTGGCCAAATTTCAAATTTTGCTTAAAATACATGAATTCGAATCAAAATTGAATGAAAATCACGAAAATCAGGTTTATTTTCCTATTGGTCTTATAGTTTTTGATTTAATCCTCTAAAACCCTAAAATTAAGTTGTTGCGCTAACAGCACTGTTTCGTTAATTTTTGAAACGGCTGGTTTAACGAGAAAACCAATAACTAAATCGAAATCAGCGTTCAATTTCGATTATTCCGTGTGATTTTTGGAGAATTTCAAGAGATGTCGTTTTTGGTAGATTTTGACAAAAGTGGGAAGGCTATACCCTTCCCACTTTTTCATTTTTGGCCAAATTTCAAATTTTGCTTAAAATACATGAATTCGAATCAAAATTGAATGAAAATCACGAAAATCAGGTTTATTTTCCTATTGGTCTTATAGTTTTTGATTTAATCCTTAAAAACCCTAAATTAAGTTGTTGCGCTAACAGCACTGTTTCGTTAATTTTTGAAACGGCTGGTTTAACGAGAAAACCAATAACTAAATCGAAATCAGCGTTCAATTTCGATTATTCCGTGTGATTTTTGGAGAATTTCAAGAGATGTCGTTTTTGGTAGATTTTGACAAAAGTGGGAAGGCTATACCCTTCCCACTTTTTCATTTTTGGCCAAATTTCAAATTTTGCTTAAAATACATGAATTCGAATCAAAATTGAATGAAAATCACGAAAATCAGGTTTATTTTCCTATTGGTCTTATAGTTTTTGATTTAATCCTTAAAACCCCAAATTAAGTTGTTGCGCTAACAGCACTGTTTCGTTAATTTTTGAAACGGCTGGTTTAACGAGAAAACCAATAACTAAATCGAAATCAGCGTTCAATTTCGATTATTCCGTGTGATTTTTGGAGAATTTCAAGAGATGTCGTTTTTGGTAGATTTTGATCAAAAGTGGGAAGGCTATACCCTTCCCACTTTTTCATTTTTGGCCAAATTTCAAATTTTGCTTAAAATACATGAATTCGAATCAAAATTGAATGAAAATCACGAAAATCAGGTTTATTTTCCTATTGGTCTTATAGTTTTTGATTTAATCCTTAAAAACCCTAAATTAAGTTGTTGCGCTAACAGCACTGTTTCGTTAATTTTTGAAACGGCTGGTTTAACGAGAAAACCAATAACTCAAATCGAAATCAGCGTTCAATTTCGATTATTCCGTGTGATTTTTGGAGAATTTCAAGAGATGTCGTTTTTGGTAGATTTTGACAAAAGTGGGAAGGCTATACCCTTCCCACTTTTTCATTTTTGGCCAAATTTCAAATTTTGCTTAAAATACATGAATTCGAATCAAAATTGAATGAAAATCACGAAAATCAGGTTTATTTTCCTATTGGTCTTATAGTTTTTGATTTAATCCTTAAAAACCCTAAATTAAGTTGTTGCGCTAACAGCACTGTTTCGTTAATTTTTGAAACGGCTGGTTTAACGAGAAAAACTAATAACTAAATCGAAATCAGCGTTCAATTTCGATTATTCCGTGTGATTTTTTGGAGAATTTCAAGAGATGTCGTTTTTGGTAGATTTTGACAAAAGTGGGAAGGCTATACCCTTCCCACTTTTTCATTTTTGGCCAAATTTCAAATTTTGCTTAAAATACATGAATTCGAATCAAAATTGAATGAAAATCACGAAAATCAGGTTTATTTTCCTATTGGTCTTATAGTTTTTGATTTAATCCTTAAAAACCCTAAATTAAGTTGTTGCGCTAACAGCACTGTTTCGTTAATTTTTGAAACGGCTGGTTTAACGAGAAAACCAATAACTAAATCGAAATCAGCGTTCACTTTCGATTATTCCGTGTGATTTTTGGAGAATTTCAAGAGATGTCGTTTTTGGTAGATTTTGACTAAAAAGTGGGAAGGCTATACCCTTCCCACCTTTTTCATTTTTGGCCAAATTTCAAATTTTGCTTAAAATACATGAATTCGAATCAAAATTGAATGAAAATCACGAAAATCAGGTTTATTTTCCTATTGGTCTTATAGTTTTTGATTTAATCCTTAAAAACCCTAAATTAAGTTGTTGCGCTAACAGCACTGTTTCGTTAATTTTTGAAACGGCTGGTTTAACGAGAAAACCAATAACTAAATCGAAATCAGCGTTCAATTTCGATTATTCCGTGTGATTTTTGGAGAATTTCAAGAGATGTCGTTTTTGGTAGATTTTGACAAAAGTGGGAAGGCTATACCCTTCCCACTTTTTCATTTTTGGCCAAATTTCAAATTTTGCTTAAAATACATGAATTCTGAATCAAAATTGAATGAAAATCACGAAAATCAGGTTTATTTTCCTATTGGTCTTATAGTTTTTGATTTAATCCTTAAAACCCCTAAATTAAGTTGTTGCGCTAACAGCACTGTTTCGTTAATTTTTGAAACGGCTGGTTTAACGAGAAAACCAATAACTAAATCGAAATCAGCGTTCAATTTCGATTATTCCGTGTGATTTTTGGAGAATTTCAAGAGATGTCGTTTTTGGTAGTTATGATTTTGACAAAAGTGGGAAGGCTATACCCTTCCCACTTTTTCATTTTTGGCCAAATTTCAAATTTTGCTTAAAATACATGAATTCGAATCAAAATTGAATGAAAATCACGAAAATCAGGTTTATTTTCCTATTGGTCTTATAGTTTTTGATTTAATCCTTAAAAACCCTAAATTAAGTTGTTGCGCTAACAGCACTGTTTCGTTAATTTTTGAAACGGCTGGTTTAACGAGAAAACCAATAACTAAATCGAAATCAGCGTTCAATTTCGATTATTCCGTGTGATTTTTGGAGAATTTCAAGAGATGTCGTTTTTGGTAGATTTTGATAAAAGTGGGAAGGCTATACCCTTCCCACTTTTTCATTTTTGGCCAAATTTCAAATTTTGCTTAAAATACATGAATTCGAATCAAAATTGAATGAAAATCACGAAAATCAGGTTTATTTTCCTATTGGTCTTATAGTTTTTGATTTAATCCCTTAAAAACCCTAAATTAAGTTGTTGCGCTAACAGCACTGTTTCGTTAATTTTTGAAACGGCTGGTTTAACGAGAAAACCAATAACTAAATCGAAATCAGCGTTCAATTTCGATTATTCCGTGTGATTTTTGGAGAATTTCAAGAGATGTCGTTTTTGGTAGATTTTGACTAAAAGTGGGAAGGCTATACCCTTCCCACTTTTTCATTTTTGGCCAAATTTCAAATTTTGCTTAAAATACATGAATTCGAATCAAAATTGAATGAAAATCACGAAAATCAGGTTTATTTTCCTATTGGTCTTATAGTTTTTGATTTAATCCTCTAAAAACCCTAAATTAAGTTGTTGCGCTAACAGCACTGTTTCGTTAATTTTTGAAACGGCTGGTTTAACGAGAAAACCAATAACTAAATCGAAATCAGCGTTCAATTTCGATTATTCCGTGTGATTTTTGGAGAATTTCAAGAGATGTCGTTTTTGGTAGATTTTGAAAAAAAGTGGGGAAGGCTATACCCTTCCCACTTTTTCATTTTTGGCCAAATTTCAAATTTTGCTTAAAATACATGAATTCGAATCAAAATTGAATGAAAATCACGAAAATCAGGTTTATTTTCCTATTGGTCTTATAGTTTTTGATTTAATCCTTAAAAACCCTAAATTAAGTTGTTGCGCTAACAGCACTGTTTCGTTAATTTTTGAAACGGCTGGTTTAACGAGAAAACCAATAACTAAATCGAAATCAGCGTTCAATTTCGATTATTCCGTGTGATTTTTGGAGAATTTCAAGAGATGTCGTTTTTGGTAGATTTTGACAAAAGTGGGAAGGCTATACCCTTCCCACTTTTTCATTTTTGGCCAAATTTCAAATTTTGCTTAAAATACATGAATTCGAATCAAAATTGAATGAAAATCACGAAAATCAGGTTTATTTTCCTATTGGTCTTATAGTTTTTGATTTAATCCTTAAAAACCCTAAATTAAGTTGTTGCGCTAACAGCACTGTTTCGTTAATTTTTGAAACGGCTGGTTTAACGAGAAAACCAATAACTAAATCGAAATCAGCGTTCAATTTCGATTATTCCGTGTGATTTTTGGAGAATTTCAAGAGATGTCGTTTTTTGGTAGATTTTGATAAAAGTGGGAAGGCTATACCCTTCCCACTTTTTCATTTTTGGCCAAATTTCAAATTTTGCTTAAAATACATGAATTCGAATCAAAATTGAATGAAAATCACGAAAATCAGGTTTATTTTCCTATTGGTCTTATAGTTTTTGATTTAATCCTTTAAAAACCCTAAATTAAGTTGTTGCGCTAACAGCACTGTTTCGTTAATTTTTGAAACGGCCTGGTTTAACGAGAAAACCAATAACTCAAATCGAAATCAGCGTTCAATTTCGATTATTCCGTGTGATTTTTGGAGAATTTCAAGAGATGTCGTTTTTGGTAGATTTTGATCAAAAGTGGGAAGGCTATACCCCTTCCCACTTTTTCATTTTTGGCCAAATTTCAAATTTTGCTTAAAATACATGAATTCGAATCAAAATTGAATGAAAATCACGAAAATCAGGTTTATTTTCCTATTGGTCTTATAGTTTTTGATTTAATCCTTAAAAACCCTAAATTAAGTTGTTGCGCTAACAGCACTGTTTCGTTAATTTTTGAAACGGCTGGTTTAACGAGAAAACCAATAACTAAATCGAAATCAGCGTTCAATTTCGATTATTCCGTGTGATTTTTGGAGAATTTCAAGAGATGTCGTTTTTGGTAGATTTTGACAAAAGTGGGAAGGCTATACCCTTCCCACTTTTTCATTTTTGGCCAAATTTCAAATTTTGCTTAAAATACATGAATTCGAATCAAAATTGAATGAAAATCACGAAAATCAGGTTTATTTTCCTATTGGTCTTATAGTTTTTGATTTAATCCTTAAAACCCCTAAATTAAGTTGTTGCGCTAACAGCACTGTTTCGTTAATTTTTGAAACGGCTGGTTTAACGAGAAAACCAATAACTAAATCGAAATCAGCGTTCAATTTCGATTATTCCGTGTGATTTTTGGAGAATTTCAAGAGATGTCGTTTTTGGTAGATTTTGACAAAAGTGGGAAGGCTATACCCTTCCCACTTTTTCATTTTTGGCCAAATTTCAAATTTTGCTTAAAATACATGAATTCGAATCAAAATTGAATGAAAATCACGAAAATCAGGTTTATTTTCCTATTGGTCTTATAGTTTTTGATTTAATCCTTAAAAACCCTAAATTAAGTTGTTGCGCTAACAGCACTGTTTCGTTAATTTTTGAAACGGCTGGTTTAACGAGAAAACCAATAACTAAATCGAAATCAGCGTTCAATTTCGATTATTCCGTGTGATTTTTGGAGAATTTCAAGAGATGTCGTTTTTGGTAGATTTTGACAAAAGTGGGAAGGCTATACCCTTCCCACTTTTTCATTTTTGGCCAAATTTCAAATTTTGCTTAAAATACATGAATTCGAATCAAAATTGAATGAAAATCACGAAAATCAGGTTTATTTTCCTATTGGTCTTATAGTTTTGGATTTAATCCTTAAAAACCCTAAATTAAGTTGTTGCGCTAACAGCACTGTTTCGTTAATTTTTGAAACGGCTGGTTTAACGAGAAAACCAATAACTAAATCGAAATCAGCGTTCAATTTCGATTATTCCGTGTGATTTTTGGAGAATTTCAAGAGATGTCGTTTTTGGTAGATTTTGACAAAAGTGGGAAGGCTATACCCTTCCCACTTTTTCATTTTTGGCCAAATTTCAAATTTTGCTTAAAATACATGAATTCGAATCAAAATTGAATGAAAATCACGAAAATCAGGTTTATTTTCCTATTGGTCTTATAGTTTTTGATTTAATCCTTAAAAACCCTAAATTAAGTTGTTGCGCTAACAGCACTGTTTCGTTAATTTTTGAAACGGCTGGTTTAACGAGAAAACCAATAACTAAATCGAAATCAGCGTTCAATTTCGATTATTCCGTGTGATTTTTGGAGAATTTCAAGAGATGTCGTTTTTGGTAGATTTTGACAAAAAGGGGGAAGGCTATACCCTTCCCACTTTTTCATTTTTGGCCAAATTTCAAATTTTGCTTAAAATACATGAATTCGAATCAAAATTGAATGAAAATCACGAAAATCAGGTTTATTTTCCTATTGGTCTTATAGTTTTTGATTTAATCCTTAAAAAACCCTAAATTAAGTTGTTGCGCTAACAGCACTGTTTCGTTAATTTTTGAAACGGCTGGTTTAACGAGAAAAACTAATAACTAAATCGAAATCAGCGTTCAATTTCGATTATTCCGTGTGATTTTTGGAGAATTTCAAGAGATGTCGTTTTTGGTAGATTTTGACAAAAGTGGGAAGGCTATACCCTTCCCACTTTTTCATTTTTTGGCCAAATTTCAAATTTTGCTTAAAATACATGAATTCGAATCAAAATTGAATGAAAATCACGAAAATCAGGTTTATTTTCCTATTGGTCTTATAGTTTTTGATTTAATCCTTAAAAACCCTAAATTAAGTTGTTGCGCTAACAGCACTGTTTCGTTAATTTTTGAAACGGCTGGTTTAACGAGAAAACCAAATAACTAAATCGAAATCAGCGTTCAATTTCGATTATTCCGTGTGATTTTTGGAGAATTTCAAGAGATGTCGTTTTTGGTAGATTTTGACAAAAGTGGGAAGGCTATACCCTTCCCACTTTTTTTCATTTTTGGCCAAATTTCAAATTTTGCTTAAAATACATGAATTCGAATCAAAATTGAATGAAAATCACGAAAATCAGGTTTATTTTCCTATTGGTCTTATAGTTTTTGATTTTAACCCTAAAAACCCTAAATTAAGTTGTTGCGCTAACAGCACTGTTTCGTTAATTTTTGAAACGGCTGGTTTAACGAGAAAACCAATAACTAAATCGAAATCAGCGTTCAATTTCGATTATTCCGTGTGATTTTTGGAGAATTTCAAGAGATGTCGTTTTTGGTAGATTTTGACTAAAAAGTGGGAAGGCATACACCTTCCTCCACTTTTTCATTTTTGGCCAAATTTCAAATTTTGCTTAAAATACATGAATTCGAATCAAAATTGAATGAAAATCACGAAAATCAGGTTTATTTTCCTATTGGTCTTATAGTTTTTGATTTAATCCTTAAAAACCCTAAATTAAGTTGTTGCGCTAACAGCACTGTTTCGTTAATTTTTGAAACGGCTGGTTTAACGAGAAAAACAATAACTAAATCGAAATCAGCGTTCAATTTCGATTATTCCGTGTGATTTTTGGAGAATTTCAAGAGATGTCGTTTTTGGTAGGATTTGACAAAAGTGGGAAGGCTATACCCTTCCCACTTTTTCATTTTTTGGCCAAATTTCAAATTTTGCTTAAAATACATGAATTCGAATCAAAATTGAATGAAAATCACGAAAATCAGGTTTATTTTCCTATTGGTCTTATAGTTTTTGATTTAACCTTTAAAACCCTAAATTAAGTTGTTGCGCTAACAGCACTGTTTCGTTAATTTTTGAAACGGCTGGTTTAACGAGAAAACCAATAACTAAATCGAAATCAGCGTTCAATTTCGATTATTCCGTGTGATTTTTGGAGAATTTCAAGAGATGTCGTTTTTGGTAGATTTTGATAAAAGTGGGAAGGCTATACCCTTCCCACTTTTTCATTTTTGGCCAAATTTCAAATTTTGCTTAAAATACATGAATTCGAATCAAAATTGAATGAAAATCACGAAAATCAGGCTTTATTTTCCTATTGGTCTTATAGTTTTTGATTTAATCCTTTAAAAACCCTAAATTAAGTTGTTGCGCTAACAGCACTGTTTCGTTAATTTTTGAAACGGCTGGTTTAACGAGAAAACCAATAACTAAATCGAAATCAGCGTTCAATTTCGATTATTCCGTGTGATTTTTGGAGAATTTCAAGAGATGTCGTTTTTGGTAGATTTTGACTAAAAGTGGGAAGGCTATACCCTTCCCACTTTTTCATTTTTGGCCAAATTTCAAATTTTGCTTAAAATACATGAATTCGAATCAAAATTGAATGAAAATCACGAAAATCAGGTTTATTTTCCTATTGGTCTTATAGTTTTTGATTTAATCCTTAAAAACCCTAAATTAAGTTGTTGCGCTAACAGCACTGTTTCGTTAATTTTTGAAACGGCTGGTTTAACGAGAAAAACCAATCACTAAATCGAAATCAGCGTTCAATTTCGATTATTCCGTGTGATTTTTGGAGAATTTCAAGAGATGTCGTTTTTGGTAGATTTTGATAAAAGTGGGAAGGCTTATACCTTCCCACTTTTTCATTTTTGGCCAAATTTCAAATTTTGCTTAAAATACATGAATTCGAATCAAAATTGAATGAAAATCACGAAAATCAGGTTTATTTTCCTATTGGTCTTATAGTTTTTGATTTAATCCTTAAAACCCCTAAATTAAGTTGTTGCGCAAACAGCACTGTTTCGTTAATTTTTGAAACGGCTGGTTTAACGAGAAAACCAATAACTAAATCGAAATCAGCGTTCAATTTCGATTATTCCGTGTGATTTTTGGAGAATTTCAAGAGATGTCGTTTTTGGTAGATTTTGACAAAAGTGGGAAGGCTATACCCTTCCCACTTTTTCATTTTTGGCCAAATTTCAAATTTTGCTTAAAATACATGAATTCGAATCAAAATTGAATGAAAATCACGAAAATCAGGTTTATTTTCCTATTGGTCTTATAGTTTTTGATTTAATCCCTAAAAAACCCTAAATTAAGTTGTTGCGCTAACAGCACTGTTTCGTTAATTTTTGAAACGGCTGGTTTAACGAGAAAACTAATTAACTAAATCGAAATCAGCGTTCAATTTCGATTATTCCGTGTGATTTTTGGAGAATTTCAAGAGATGTCGTTTTTGGTAGATTTTGACAAAAGGGGGAAGGCTATACCCTTCCCACTTTTTCATTTTTGGCCAAATTTCAAATTTTGCTTAAAATACATGAATTCGAATCAAAATTGAATGAAAATCACGAAAATCAGGTTTATTTTCCTATTGGTCTTATAGTTTTTGGATTTAATCCTTAAAAACCCTAAATTAAGTTGTTGCGCTAACAGCACTGTTTCGTTAATTTTTGAAACGGCTGGTTTAACGAGAAAACCAATAACTAAATCGAAATCAGCGTTCAATTTCGATTATTCCGTGTGATTTTTGGAGAATTTCAAGAGATGTCGTTTTTGGTAGATTTTGACAAAAAAAGTGGGAAGGCTATACCCTTCCCACTTTTTCATTTTTGGCCAAATTTCAAATTTTGCTTAAAATACATGAATTCGAATCAAAATTGAATGAAAATCACGAAAATCAGGTTTATTTTCCTATTGGTCTTATAGTTTTTGATTTAATCCTTAAAAACCCTAAATTAAGTTGTTGCGCTAACAGCACTGTTTCGTTAATTTTTGAAACGGCTGGTTTAACGAGAAAAACAAATAACTAAATCGAAATCAGCGTTCAATTTCGATTATTCCGTGTGATTTTTGGAGAATTTCAAGAGATGTCGTTTTTGGTAGATTTTGACAAAAAAAAGTAAGGGAAGGCTATACCCTTCCCACTTTTTCATTTTTGGCCAAATTTCAAATTTTGCTTAAAATACATGAATTCGAATCAAAATTGAATGAAAATCACGAAAATCAGGTTTATTTTCCTATTGGTCTTATAGTTTTTGATTTAATCCTTAAAAACCCTAAATTAAGTTGTTGCGCTAACAGCACTGTTTCGTTAATTTTTGAAACGGCTGGTTTAACGAGAAAACCAATAACTAAATCGAAATCAGCGTTCAATTTCGATTATTCCGTGTGATTTTTGGAGAATTTCAAGAGATGTCGTTTTTTGGTAGATTTTGACAAAAGTGGGAAGGCTATACCCTTCCCCCACTTTTTCCTTTTTGGCCAAATTTCAAATTTTGCTTAAAATACATGAATTCGAATCAAAATTGAATGAAAATCACGAAAATCAGGTTTATTTTCCTATTGGTCTTATAGTTTTTGATTTAATCCTTAAAACCCCTAAATTAAGTTGTTGCGCTAACAGCACTGTTTCGTTAATTTTTGAAACGGCTGGTTTAACGAGAAAAACCAATAACTAAATCGAAATCAGCGTTCAATTTCGATTAATCCGTGTGATTTTTGGAGAATTTCAAGAGATGTCGTTTTTGGTAGATTTTGACAAAAGTGGGAAGGCTATACCCTTCCCACTTTTTCATTTTTGGCCAAATTTCAAATTTTGCTTAAAATACATGAATTCGAATCAAAATTGAATGAAAATCACGAAAATCAGGTTTATTTTCCTATTGGTCTTATAGTTTTTGATTTAATCCTTAAAAACCCTAAATTAAGTTGTTGCGCTAACAGCACTGTTTCGTTAATTTTTGAAACGGCTGGTTTAACGAGAAAACCAATAACTAAATCGAAATCAGCGTTCAATTTCGATTATTCCGTGTGATTTTTGGAGAATTTCAAGAGATGTCGTTTTTGGTAGATTTTTGACAAAAGTGGGAAGGCTATACCCTTCCCACTTTTTCATTTTTGGCCAAATTTCAAATTTTGCTTAAAATACATGAATTTCGAATCAAAATTGAATGAAAATCACGAAAATCAGGTTTATTTTCCTATTGGTCTTATAGTTTTTGATTTAATCCTTAAAAACCCTAAATTAAGTTGTTGCGCTAACAGCACTGTTTCGTTAATTTTTGAAACGGCTGGTTTAACGAGAAAACCAATAACTAAATCGAAATCAGCGTTCAATTTCGATTATTCCGTGTGATTTTTGGAGAATTTCAAGAGATGTCGTTTTTGGTAGATTTTGATAAAAGTGGGAAGGCTATACCTTCCACTTTTTCATTTTTGGCCAAATTTCAAATTTTGCTTAAAATACATGAATTTATATAATTTATACCCTTCCCAAAAGTGGGAAGGCTATACCCTTCCCACTTTTTCATTTTTGGCCAAATTTCAAATTTTGCTTAAAATACATGAATTCGAATCAAAATTGAATGAAAATCACGAAAATCAGGTTTATTTTCCTATTGGTCTTATAGTTTTTGATTTAATCCTTAAAAACCCTAAATTAAGTTGTTGCGCTAACAGCACTGTTTCGTTAATTTTTGAAACGGCTGGTTTAACGAGAAAACCAATTACTAAATCGAAATCAGCGTTCAATTTCGATTATTCCGTGTGATTTTTGGAGAATTTCAAGAGATGTCGTTTTTGGTAGATTTTGACAAAAGTGGGAAGGCTAAATACCCTTCCAACTTTTTCATTTTTGGCCAAATTTCAAATTTTGCTTAAAATACATGAATTCGAATCAAAATTGAATGAAAATCACGAAAATCAGGTTTATTTTTCTATTGGTCTTATAGTTTTTGATTTAATCCCTTAAAACCCTAAATTAAGTTGTTGCGCTAACAGCACTGTTTCGTTAATTTTTGAAACGGCTGGTTTAACGAGAAAAACCAATAACTAAATCGAAATCAGCGTTCAATTTCGATTATTCCGTGTGATTTTTGGAGAATTTCAAGAGATGTCGTTTTTGGGAGATTTTTACAAAAAGTGGGAAGGCTATACCCTTCCCACTTTTTCATTTTTGGCCAAATTTCAAATTTTGCTTAAAATACATGAATTCGAATCAAAATTGAATGAAAACCACGAAAATCAGGTTTATTTTCCTATTGGTCTTATAGTTTTTGATTTAATCCTTAAAAACCCTAAATTAAGTTGTTGCGCTAACAGCACTGTTTCGTTAATTTTTGAAACGGCTGGTTTAACGAGAAAACCAATAACTAAATCGAAATCAGCGTTCAATTTCGATTATTCCGTGTGATTTTTGGAGAATTTCAAGAGATGTCGTTTTTGGTAGATTTTGATCAAAAGTGGGAAGGCTATACCCTTCCCACTTTTTCATTTTTGGCCAAATTTCAAATTTTGCTTAAAATACATGAATTTTATAATTACCAAATTTTAAATTTTAAATATGAATCTAAAAATTGAATGAAAATCACGAAAATCAGGTTTATTTTCCTATTGGTCTTATAGTTTTTGATTTAATCCTTAAAAACCCTAAATTAAGTTGTTGCGCTAACAGCACTGTTTCGTTAATTTTTGAAACGGCTGGTTTAACGAGAAAACTCAATTACTAAATCGAAATCAGCGTTCAATTTCGATTATTCCGTGTGATTTTTGGAGAATTTCAAGAGATGTCGTTTTTGGTAGATTTTGACAAAAGTGGGAAGGCTAAATACCCTTCCAACTTTTTCATTTTTGGCCAAATTTCAAATTTTGCTTAAAATACATGAATTCAAATCAAAATTGAATGAAAATCACGAAAATCAGGCTTATTTTCCTATTGGTCTTATAGTTTTTGATTTAATCCTTAAAAACCCTAAATTAAGTTGTTGCGCTAACAGCACTGTTTCGTTAATTTTTGAAACGGCTGGTTTAACGAGAAAACCAATAACTAAATCGAAATCAGCGTTCAATTTCGATTATTCCGTGTGATTTTTGGAGAATTTCAAGAGATGTCGTTTTTGGTAGATTTTGACAAAAGTGGGAAGGCTATACCCTTCCCACTTTTTCATTTTTGGCCAAATTTCAAATTTTGCTTAAAATACATGAATTTATATAATTTATACCCTTCCCAAAAGTGGGAAGGCTATACCCTTCCCACTTTTTCATTTTTGGCCAAATTTCAAATTTTGCTTAAAATACATGAATTCGAATCAAAATTGAATGAAAATCACGAAAATCAGGTTTATTTTCCTATTGGTCTTATAGTTTTTGATTTAATCCTTAAAAACCATAAAAAATGTTGTTGCGCTAACAGCACTGTTTCGTTAATTTTTGAAACGGCTGGTTTAACGAGAAAACCAATTACTAAATCGAAATCAGCGTTCAATTTCGATTATTCCGGTGTGATTTTTGGAGAATTTCAAGAGATGTCGTTTTTGGTAGATTTTGACAAAAAGTGGGAAGGCTAATACCCTTCCCACTTTTTCATTTTTGGCCAAATTTCAAATTTTGCTTAAAATACATGAATTCGAATCAAAATTGAATGAAAATCACGAAAATCAGGTTTATTTTCCTATTGGTCTTATAGTTTTTGATTTAATCCTTAAAAACCCTAAATTAAGTTGTTGCGCTAACAGCACTGTTTCGTTAATTTTTGAAACGGCTGGTTTAACGAGAAAACCAATAACTAAATCGAAATCAGCGTTCAATTTCGATTATTCCGTGTGATTTTTGGAGAATTTCAAGAGATGTCGTTTTTGGTAGATTTTGACTAAAAGTGGGAAGGCTATACCCTTCCCACTTTTTCATTTTTGGCCAAATTTCAAATTTTGCTTAAAATACATGAATTCGAATCAAAATTGAATGAAAATCACGAAAATCAGGTTTATTTTCCTATTGGTCTTATAGTTTTTGATTTAATCCTTAAAACCCTAAATTAAGTTGTTGCGCTAACAGCACTGTTTCGTTAATTTTTGAAACGGCTGGTTTAACGAGAAAACCAATAACTAAATCGAAATCAGCGTTCAATTTCGATTATTCCGTGTGATTTTTGGAGAATTTCAAGAGATGTCGTTTTTGGTAGATTTTTGATAAAAGGGGGAAGGCTACCCCCCCCCCCCTTTTTCATTTTTGGCCAAATTTCAAATTTTGCTTAAAATACATGAATTCGAATCAAAATTGAATGAAAATCACGAAAATCAGGTTTATTTTCCTATTGGTCTTATAGTTTTTGATTTAATCCTTAAAAACCCTAAATTAAGTTGTTGCGCTAACAGCACTGTTTCGTTAATTAATTTTGAAACGGCTGGTTTAACGAGAAAAACCAATTACTAAATCGAAATCAGCGTTCAATTTCGATTATTCCGTGTGATTTTTGGAGAATTTCAAGAGATGTCGTTTTTGGTAGATTTTGACAAAAGTGGGAAGGCTATACCCTTCCCACTTTTTCATTTTTGGCCAAATTTCAAATTTTGCTTAAAATACATGAATTCGAATCAAAATTGAATGAAAATCACGAAAATCAGGCTTATTTTCCTATTGGTCTTATAGTTTTTGATTTAATCCCTTAAAACCCTAAATTAAGTTGTTGCGCTAACAGCACTGTTTCGTTAATTTTTGAAACGGCTGGTTTAACGAGAAAACCAATAACTAAATCGAAATCAGCGTTCAATTTCGATTATTCCGTGTGATTTTTGGAGAATTTCAAGAGATGTCGTTTTTGGTAGATTTTGACAAAAGTGGGAAGGCTATACCCTTCCCACTTTTTCATTTTTGGCCAAATTTCAAATTTTGCTTAAAATACATGAATTCGAATCAAAATTGAATGAAAATCACGAAAATCAGGTTTATTTTCCTATTGGTCTTATAGTTTTTGATTTAATCCTTAAAAACCCTAAATTAAGTTGTTGCGCTAACAGCACTGTTTCGTTAATTTTTGAAACGGCTGGTTTAACGAGAAAACCAATAACTAAATCGAAATCAGCGTTCAATTTCGATTATTCCGTGTGATTTTTGGAGAATTTCAAGAGATGTCGTTTTTGGTAGATTTTGACAAAAGTGGGAAGGCTATACCCTTCTCCACTTTTTCATTTTTGGCCAAATTTCAAATTTTGCTTAAAATACATGAATTCGAATCAAAATTGAATGAAAATCACGAAAATCAGGTTTATTTTTCCTATTGGTCTTATAGTTTTTGATTTAATCCTTAAAAACCCTAAATTAAGTTGTTGCGCTAACAGCACTGTTTCGTTAATTTTTGAAACGGCTGGTTTAACGAGAAAACCAATAACTAAATCGAAATCAGCGTTCAATTTCGATTATTCCGTGTGATTTTTGGAGAATTTCAAGAGATGTCGTTTTTGGTAGATTTTGACAAAAGTGGGAAGGCTATACCCTTCCCACTTTTTCATTTTTGGCCAAATTTCAAATTTTGCTTAAAATACATGAATTCGAATCAAAATTGAATGAAAATCACGAAAATCAGGCTTATTTTCCTATTGGTCTTATAGTTTTTGATTTAATCCTTAAAAACCCTAAATTAAGTTGTTGCGCTAACAGCACTGTTTCGTTAATTTTTGAAACGGCTGGTTTAACGAGAAAAACCAATTACTAAATCGAAATCAGCGTTCAATTTCGATTATTCCGTGTGATTTTTGGAGAATTTCAAGAGATGTCGTTTTTGGTAGATTTTGACAAAAGTGGGAAGGCTATACCCTTCCCACTTTTTCATTTTTGGCCAAATTTCAAATTTTGCTTAAAATACATGAATTCGAATCAAAATTGAATGAAAATCACGAAAATCAGGCTTATTTTCCTATTGGTCTTATAGTTTTTGATTTAATCCTTAAAAACCCTAAATTAAGTTGTTGCGCTAACAGCACTGTTTCGTTAATTTTTGAAACGGCTGGTTTAACGAGAAAAACAAATAACTAAATCGAAATCAGCGTTCAATTTCGATTATTCCGTGTGATTTTTGGAGAATTTCAAGAGATGTCGTTTTTGGTAGATTTTGACAAAAGTGGGAAGGCTATACCCTTCCCACTTTTTCATTTTTGGCCAAATTTCAAATTTTGCTTAAAATACATGAATTCGAATCAAAATTGAATGAAAATCACGAAAATCAGGCTTATTTTCCTATTGGTCTTATAGTTTTTGATTTAATCCTTAAAAACCCTAAATTAAGTTGTTGCGCTAACAGCACTGTTTCGTTAATTTTTGAAACGGCTGGTTTAACGAGAAAACTAATAACTAAATCGAAATCAGCGTTCAATTTCGATTATTCCGTGTGATTTTTGGAGAATTTCAAGAGATGTCGTTTTTGGTAGATTTTGACAAAAGTGGGAAGGCTATACCCTTCCCACTTTTTCATTTTTGGCCAAATTTCAAATTTTGCTTAAAATACATGAATTCGAATCAAAATTGAATGAAAATCACGAAAATCAGGTTTATTTTCCTATTGGTCTTATAGTTTTTGATTTAATCCTTAAAAACCCTAAATTAAGTTGTTGCGCTAACAGCACTGTTTCGTTAATTTTTGAAACGGCTGGTTTAACGAGAAAACCAATAACTAAATCGAAATCAGCGTTCAATTTCGATTATTCCGTGTGATTTTTGGAGAATTTCAAGAGATGTCGTTTTTGGTAGATTTTGACAAAAGTGGGAAGGCTATACCCTTCCCACTTTTTCATTTTTGGCCAAATTTCAAATTTTGCTTAAAATACAGGAATTCGAATAAAAATTGAATGAAAATCACGAAAATCAGGTTTATTTTTCTATTGGTCTTATAGTTTTTGATTTAATCCTTAAAAACCCTAAATTAAGTTGTTGCGCTAACAGCACTGTTTCGTTAATTTTTGAAACGGCTGGTTTAACGAGAAAACCAATAACTAAATCGAAATCAGCGTTCAATTTCGATTATTCCGTGTGATTTTTGGAGAATTTCAAGAGATGTCGTTTTTGGTAGATTTTGACAAAAGTGGGAAGGCTATACCCTTCCCACTTTTTCATTTTTGGCCAAATTTCAAATTTTGCTTAAAATACATGAATTCGAATCAAAATTGAATGAAAATCACGAAAATCAGGTTTATTTTCCTATTGGTCTTATAGTTTTTGATTTAATCCTTAAAAACCCTAAATTAAGTTGTTGCGCTAACAGCACTGTTTCGTTAATTTTTGAAACGGCTGGTTTAACGAGAAAACCAATTACTAAATCGAAATCAGCGTTCAATTTCGATTATTCCGTGTGATTTTTGGAGAATTTCAAGAGATGTCGTTTTTGGTAGATTTTGACAAAAGTGGGAAGGCTATACCCTTCCCACTTTTTTCATTTTTGGCCAAATTTCAAATTTTGCTTAAAATACATGAATTCGAATCAAAATTGAATGAAAATCACGAAAATCAGGCTTATTTTCCTATTGGTCTTATAGTTTTTGATTTAACCCTTAAAAACCCTAAATTAAGTTGTTGCGCTAACAGCACTGTTTCGTTAATTTTTGAAACGGCTGGTTTAACGAGAAAACCAATAACTAAATCGAAATCAGCGTTCAATTTCGATTATTCCGTGTGATTTTTGGAGAATTTCAAGAGATGTCGTTTTTGGTAGATTTTGACAAAAGTGGGAAGGCTATACCCTTCCCACTTTTTCATTTTTGGCCAAATTTCAAATTTTGCTTAAAATACATGAATTCGAATCAAATATTGAATGAAAATCACGAAAATCAGGTTTATTTTCCTATTGGTCTTATAGTTTTTGATTTAATCCTTAAAAACCCTAAATTAAGTTGTTGCGCTAACAGCACTGTTTCGTTAATTTTTGAAACGGCTGGTTTAACGAGAAAACCAATAACTAAATCGAAATCAGCGTTCAATTTCGATTATTCCGTGTGATTTTTGGAGAATTTCAAGAGATGTCGTTTTTGGTAGATTTTGACAAAAGTGGGAAGGCTATACCCTTCCCACTTTTTCATTTTTGGCCAAATTTCAAATTTTGCTTAAAATACATGAATTCGAATCAGAAATTGAATGAAAATCACGAAAATCAGGTTTATTTTCCTATTGGTCTTATAGTTTTTGATTTAAACCTTAAAAACCCTAAATTAAGTTGTTGCGCTAACAGCACTGTTTTCGTTAATTTTTGAAACGGCTGGTTTAACGAGAAAACCAATCACTAAATCGAAATCAGCGTTTAATTTCGATTATTCCGTGTGATTTTTGGAGAATTTCAAGAGATGTCGTTTTTGGTCGATTTTGATAAAAGTGGGAAGGCTATACCCTTCCCAATTTTTCATTTTTGGCCAAATTTCAAATTTTGCTTAAAATACAGGAATTCGAATCAGAATTGAATGAAAATCACGAAAATCAGGTTTATTTTTCTATTGGTCTTATAGTTTTTGATTTAAACCTTAAAAACCCTAAATTAAGTTGTTGTGCTAACAGCACTGTTTTCGTTAATTTTTGAAACGGCTGGTTTAACGAGAAAACCAATCACTAAATCGACAATCAGCGTTTAATTTCGATTATTCCGTGTGATTTTTGGAGAATTTCAAGAGATGTCGTTTTTGGTCGATTTTGACAAAAGTGGGAAGGCTATACCCTTCCCACTTTTTCATTTTTGGCCAAATTTCAAATTTTGCTTAAAATACATGAATTCGATTCAAAATTGAATGAAAATCACGAAAATCAGGTTTATTTTTCTCTATTGGTCTTATAGTTTTTGATTTAAACCTTAAAAACCCTAAATTAAGTTGTTGCGCTAACAGCACTGTTTTCGTTAATTTTTGAAACGGCTGGTATAACGAGAAAACAAATCACTAAATCGCAATCAGCGTTTAATTTCAATTATACCGTGTGATTTTTGGATAATTTCAAGAGATGTCGTTTTTGGCCGATTTTGACAAAAGTGGGAAGGCGGGGTGAAGCGGGGATGATTACTTCACACTTCGTTTTCATCCTACATGGATACGTTGTCAGTTTTGCCGTAAGGACAAACGGTTTCCGAGATTCCATGGCGAATTGGCGACCAGGCCGGACCCTATCGGGAACTTCCTGAACGGAGTGAGGGCCCCTAGTGGTTTCCGGGTTTCTGTGTGGCGAATTGGCATCCAGGCTGTACCCTATCGGGAACTTCCTGAACGGAGTGAGGGCCCCTAGTAATATATTCTTAAATAATAGTAGAAACGATATATAAGGAAAACCTCCTCGGCTCCCGGACTATGAGACTTTACCCCAGAGATGGCGCTGATGGCGCGGCGATTTCAGGGGTGTCTACACTAATCTTTCGTTCGTTTTTTTATTTTAGATGCTGTGCCGCTGAGATTGGTCTCCTTTTGTAGAGGAA
>NW_025533124.1:300000-375465 GCF_020631705.1 Daphnia magna
TCCCTGGTATCGGAATTAATCTCTTCTCCATCGGAGCCGCTACTGAAGCAGGAATTGAATGCATTTTCATTGAAAACAAATGCAACTTTTATTACAACAAACAACTGGTACTAACTGGAGAAAGAGCTGCCAAAACCATGTACTACCTGAATATAATATCAAAAAATGTGGAAGATTTTGCCAACGCAGCTCAAAAATCGACATCTCTTACAACATGGCACCAAAGACTAGGACATGCAGATCATCGCAACATCCAAAGAATGTTTACAATGAGAATCGTCGAAGGCTTAAACTTGGGAACCGGACCACACGACTTTTGCGTCTGTGACGACTGCGCAGGAGGCAAGATGCACAGATCACCATTTGAACTGTCCACATCACCAAGGGCTGACCGGATTGGAGGAAGAGTCTGCGGTGACGTATGCGGACCAATGTCCTTTACTTCCCTTGGAAGAGCGAGATACATGCTGCTTTTTAAGGACGAAGCAAGCGGCTGAATCATTGTTTATTTCATGAAAACCAAGACGGAAGTTCTCAATCACATCAAGACTCTCTACGTATTCATCAAGAACCAAACTGGCTATTCCATTCAGATTTTAAGAACTGACAATGGGACTGAATTTAAAAATTCAGACACAACAAAATGGACCCTAGAAATGGGTATACGACACGAAACCAGCTGTGTGTATACACCGGAACAAAATGACAAGGCAGAAAGGGCTAATCGGACTATTATGGAGATGGCCAGATGTATGCTGTATTCCAGCAAAGCGCCACTCTGGCTCTGGGCAGAAGCTGCTTCTTATGCAGTTTACATCCGAAACAGGATTCCACCAAACCAGAGTAAAATGTGGCCCTTCGAGATCATGTACAAGAAGAAACCCGATTTGACGCCTATCCGGATTTTTGGATCAAAATCATCCGCCTTAGTACCCGACGCCAAAAGAAAGAAATTAGATAGCAAATGTGAGGAAGGTTTTCTCGTCGGTTATGACGACTGCTCAAAAGGACCCCGTGTATTTATTCCTCTCACGGGGAAGGTGATTGTAACTCGTGACATAATTATCGATGAGACAAGAGTTGGATTTCAACCAGACCTGATCCACAAAACAGCGACGACTTCTTTCCTATAGTCTACATGTGACCCGTTCACAACCCTAGAGCCCCCGATTGACAAAGCCGCGTAAAGAGAAGATAATAGGATGGAGATGAATCTACAAGTCCATGATTTATTGAATGAGGAGATTGAAGCTCATCACAATGAGATTGCACAAGCACCCATAATAGAACCAATACTTATGAAACCGAATAACAATGCCCGAGATGAAGTATTTGATTTCTTAATAAAGAATGCAATTGAGCAAGAAGCCCAGGCTATTATTCCCCAGAATAGATGGGCGGACATCGATAACCGAGAAGAAGAAATGATTAGGGCAGTCAATCCGGAGCCAATAGCGGAACAACATATCAATGCTGAGATTGATATGGAACAGGCACAAGTAATTAATGACATGCCGATCATACCTAAACCTTTAGAAGAACAGCCCACTAGAAGATCAAAACGTCAACTACCCTACGTAAACTACAAGGAAGACGCATCAGATGGATCTGAAATAGAAGAAGGTGCGAGGGCAGTCCTTGAGACAATGGTGTTAGAACATGATCCATCAACACCGTATAGCCCAGTTAGTGCTCTTCTCCTGGAATCATACATCCCAATCAGCTTTAATGACACAATGTCCTGCCCAGAATCTAAACTTTGGAAAGAGGCCATTCAAGAGGAGTATAAATCACTCATGGAAAACAAAACCTGGGATATTGTTCCATTACCACAAGGTAGAAAAGCAATTAAAATCAAATGGATACTGGATTATAAACCTGACCATAAAGGAGTCAACGCGAGATACAAGGCAAGGCTTGTAGCCTGCGGATATGATCAGTTATATGGCGTCGACTACCTAGTGACTTACTCCCCCGTTGTCAAACACTATTCTACTCGACTGGTCCTGGCAATCGTCGCAGTGTTCAATCAGGAAATGTTGTAATTAGATACTAAAACTGCGTTCCGCACACCGGCTGTTTCGGAAGCTTTTTAACAGTGGCTCTTATGGCGGTGAGTGAGTTGCGCGAACGGTAAATGGGGAACAAAAAATTTAAATTTATAAAATTTGCAAATAAAATATTTAGTAAACGTTCGCGAAACAAAAAGCTATATAAAATAATTTTTTAAATTTTGTTTCATTAGGATTTGTTGATCGACATGACGCTCATTAAATATCAATTCCCCATTCAGCCTTCCGTTGGGGCATTATGACACAGCCCAACATATTTACAAGAGGGGAGTTTGCGTGAAAGATATATTCACTTATGATTTTTATGTCTTCCTTCTACGCACCCGAAAACATTTGACAAAATATTATGATCGCTAAAAGTCTGTTTCTTGTGAGAATCTTGATTTGTCAGAAAATTTTGCTGTTGACCACTATGCAGCCATATGTAATGGTAGTAAGCTCATTTTTGTAACGGTTGCAATGTTCCAAACTTTTTGAGAAATTCAAAAGAAAATTTAATCACATATTGAGCCGATTGACTAAATTTATTAGCAAGAGTCTTTCAAGAAATAAATGGATAAAATTTGTAATTGTCATTTGCTACCTCTTTTTGTGATATTTATCGAGAACAAAACTTACCGTATGCAAGAAGGGGAAGTATGTAGAAGTTATGTATTATTCGAGTCTAAACGACTAAAAATCTGTTGTTAGCAGAAGTATCGGAAAATGCAAAAAAAAAAAAAAAATTGGCTAAAGTTACATAGCAATTTCTTAAACACACGATTGATTTTATGGCACATTATACAAGAAGCTAGTTATTTACTTTGATCGCTTTGACAGTAGAACGTACTACGATACTAGTCTTTGCTTCTTGTTGTTACTATTTTGCCCTAATCAATCACCTGTTGTTATTCACTTATGAATTTTATAAAGGAATTTATCGATGCATGCATGGTGTGCTCCATGCAGTACAATAACACATCAACATGATGCTCTGATTCTTATTTCCAAATCGGAATACGAATACCTATAAAAACGGGATAATGAATCTGTACAGACATAAAGCGACTATGTTTCGATAGCTCTGCTTCGGGTTAAAAACCTATCAGTTAAAGACAAGTAATCCAAAAAAATTAGGCAGAATTTCGAATTGAGAAGCCTTTATAGACCTGTAGCAGATGCTGAGTTGAGCAACCTCTCAATTACAGTAACCATCATTCACTTTGAACGCTTGTGCGTTTTACCAAAAGCACCCGTGCTAAATGCGCACGACTCAGACCCACTTATTCTGGTCTAACATATAAGCTATTTCTTACACATTTTTATCGCCTAATAGCTAAGAAAATTTTTAATTTAGCGGTTAGATTGAAAAATTTTTCTGATAGCTGGTAATTTCCGTCAAAGTAAAACGGGGTTTTAAAATAGTTACAATAATTCTGGCATGTCAGTTCGTGCATTATTCCACCACTCCAGTAGATTTTTCTTCAAAGTTTTCCAAAAGGTGGTCGATTCGTTTGTTTTGAATGGTGAATGTCGGAGAAACGATAGAATTTTCACGCTCCCGCAAGTCTGATTTAAACTTATCAAGAGGCCCAATGAAAGACTCAACTTGTCCGTGTGGGAAAGAGTTATTGTTAGATTCTCTGTCTAGCATCATTTTATGGACAGTTTGCAACAGATTGACCAAATAAGCTTTAGCTTTTACCCTGTCATCAGTAGATAGAATTATTTAACGAGCAAAACAAAGTTAATCTTAGTTATACAAAGAGAAGCTATTTAATTTTACAATTAACCTTGCATCTGGGATCTAGATATATAGCTGATCGAAAAATATCATTATCCATCAACATATTTTCCCGTGTTTGAATGGCCGCGAAAAAAGCTTTTGCAAATACTGTGTGGATTTCTTCGACCTCCATTTTACACAACGTCCACAGTTTGTAAAAATCCTCTATGGTCAGCTGTTCCATTTGCAATCTGACTGATGCATTTCGGGCCAGCTCGAGAACATAACATATCTCTTGAATGCCAATTCATGGAATCTCTCTGATCTTTAAATCTGCATGAGAATTTTCTATTTCGGTGATGAAGTCTTGAAGCTCAAGAAGACAAGCTAGCATCGCAAGTGTCGAGTTCCATCGGTAATTATCAAATAATAATTTTAAAAAAGAGACATGCGACAGTTATTATTATCACACCTGGTTTCCCATCAAGTATTGGTTTTTCAGTTAACTAAGCTGAATCAAAACCACAAACACCTAGCTTTTTAAAGCTTCCATCACCACACGAGCTTTTGCAATTAATCTGTTAACAGATTTCAATTTAAGTGCGTCCAGCACTGCGAGTTGTAATGTGTGCGCTGCACAGCAAATTCTCCGCACAACATCGCGAATGCTTTCCGAGAGTTCTTTAATAACATGTTCTTCTTCTTTTTAGTCATTATTTATGTCCAGTTCATCATAACCAATGTCTTCTTCTTCGTCTCCATCCAAGAAAAGTTACACAGATTTAATCATGTTGCTGCCGTTATCAGTTGTAAGGGAATAAATCTTATCGGCAGAAATCCTGTAATCAGAGGTGTACTCCAGAATAAATTCTTTTATATGTTCTCCTGTATGTCTTCCATATACTTCTATCATCCCAAGGGGTTTAAGAACTATTTTATCTTTTTCAGCATATTGGATGTTTATTGCTATGAGTTTCACTGCTACTTCTTTGGAAATGGAAGCGCGTCTATCAGATACCACTTTATTTATTTCGTACGTTTTGACAATTAATCGCAGAATTAGGTTCAAGAGCTTTAATTATAGGGTCAATAATCATTTGAAAACCACTGTCTTCTATCAATTAAATGGGGCGCCCATTGACAGCCACGATATTTACTCACGCTGCCATCAGTTTTTCTTCACTCATATCAATTGTAATTTTGTTTAACCGAGGAGAGTCTCCATGGTCTTTATTATTTTTACGCTTTCTAGCGTTTTCTTTTAATTTTAATATCTCAGAAAAAATATCAGCATGAAAGGCCCTAATATGACTTTCTAAATTAGTAGCATGTTTCCCTATCAAAACGCGCTTACATTCCCCTATTTTGCCCCTACTGGTATTTCCAGTTGCATCGTAATCGAAGTAATTGTGACAAGGGATTTCGTTATTCCTTCCCATGCTTACACTCTTATGAAATAAGCAAAACGGATAACGGTGAAAACTTGGAACACACACACACACACACAAGGTGACGCAATATAGACCTATGCCTAAAAGCAGCTGATAGTATTGTATGAAACAGAAAAAAGGGGGTGAAAAACGCACATCTTTCGGTGGTCTATTTGCATATTTTTCGATTTTCTGTTTGGGTTTTTCTTTGTGGCCAAAACAGAGGAGCAGGTTAAAATACCGGTATTTTTCTGTGGTTTTTACGCCGTTTCGAGATGCGGGTCATCACTTCTGTGCTATACCAATTCTGGTAATTTTTCTTCTTGCCATCAACATGCCATGTTTGTGTTTCCCATATATTGGGACACATGTTTGCCTCTACAAAATACAGATACCTCATGTCACTCAAATGAGAGCCTTGTACAAAGTATTTAAAGGTTATGGGCCTAGTACTAATAAACCTCAGATACAAGATGTCGACATTGAGAGAAGTAAGCCGTATGGCCTAGTTTAACGTACACAATTTCTCCCTATAGAAATTTGGTTGCTGGCTGTTACTCGAGAAACACCAAGTGGTAAAAATTGTAAACGAGAAAAAACCCCTTCCTGCTGGAGTAATCTGTACAGAATGCATATCTTTGTACTTCCTAACAGATGATAATTATTACATTCTGTCACAAGATATTGTAAATGGTTTAGTCACAAATGTCTCAGCAAGAACCAGTTGTCGATAGAAAGATATTCTGGTTCGCAATTATCTGATTGCAAGAATTGAAACTCAACAACAGCGAGTATTGATCAACTGCAACATAATACACGAAATTTTTAGGCGTTTATCGGTCCAAAACCTCAGAAGTGCAGTTGAAAATCAGCACTTGTTGCAGAAGAAGTTTTTCGAATATCATTTTCAACCTTAACTCGACATCATGTCACACGTCACTGAGATCGACACGATGGCATACCAACTACACGATGTTGACGCCTTTGTTATTGAAATCCAGATTATTACAAATATATTCATATTATTTCGTATTATTTATTATCATATTATTTCGCAAAAATAACGAAGAGCTCCAAAATAAGCGAATTAACATTAATTTTTTTGTAAAGGATTTATTTAATGGAGTTTAAGTGTTAGTGGGCTTTTCCAAACATTCCCCTAATCCCTCTGGGACCTACCATTTTTAAGAAAGAGGGATTATGTCCTTGAGTAATTTCCTCAGTAAACATTTGATATCGCAATATCGAGGTGCAGCGAAACTGTAAGTAATGCAAATCGTGGTGCAAACATCGATTATGGAGATTTCGAAGTTGAATTATGTTTTGGAAGGAGGTAAGTACTTTATTTATTTTTGTTTTAATTATTTCTAAATTCAAATGTTTTAAATTATTTCAAGAGTTTACAAATACCAAAATGGACGCAAGTCAGTCCAATACTTAATGAAATAGGTTGGATATGAAGATCCTGAGTGGGCAGATTGGGCAAACTGTTTTAACTGCAAAACTTTAATTCACCAGTACCGTAGGTAAATATTTAATTAATATTTTTTTGATTAAATTTAAGAATTTAGAATAAATTTTTTTATATTAGGGAACTTCGTCGACCACATGTTGTCATTGTGGCTGGGCCAGCTGGTGTGGACAACCCTGCCGGGCTGGCTGGTGTGGACAACCCTGCTGGGCCGGCTGGTGTGGACAACCCTGCCGGACTGGTAGGTGAGACTATCTTTACTATGGAGGCCTGAAGGAGGGCTGGACGAGTATATGAAGGTTATGAAGCCACTCGCAGTTGTTCTAGACATTTTGCAAGGTGATAAAGGGGTATTCCTTGGAGTGGGCCTTGTTTTGCCTCTGATTACCAGATTGAAGGATCTACTAAATCAACGAGTCTACTTACATCTTGGACCAATACGTGACCGAGTTCTTGAGAAAATTGATAAAAGGTACTATTATCTCGAATGTTTTTTTTGCATTGGTTATTGTTAGCATTCTTATTTTAAGATTTGATAAACTCTTTGAGGATCCATGGTACTTAATGGCAGCATTGAGTCATCCGTGCTTTAAGGCACACTGGATCAAAGACCGAAGGAGCCAAGAAGATGCCAAACTAAAACTCAGACAGCTGATTCAAGACGCAACATACTCACCAGTTTTGGAAAAAAGCAAGACATCTTTAGCCGAAGAGTTTTTGGTGTTTGATGACATCCATCCTTCCGGAAGACCGGATGACGAGGTAGATAGATTTTTAAAAGATCGCGACACCTCAGTAGGTATGCTAGATAACTATCCGCAGATAAAAGCTTTGTTTATAAAATATAACACTGTCATTCCGACTAGTGCTCCAGTAGAGCGTCCTTTTAGCCTAGCAGCACTAATTTTAACTATAAGAAGGAATAAATTGTCAGATTCAATGTTGGAAATGTTGATATTTTTAAAAATTGCTTTAAATTTGTAAAATTTGATATAAATAAATGACTTATTTTTGTGACATAAGTCATGACGTTGACTTAAACATTTTTTGCGTTGACAGTGACTTTTTTTTTACTTTTGACGTTAGCTTTTAGATTGACGTACGACGTGCAAATTTTTCCTACGTCACCAAAAACTCCGTGACGTTCCGAAAACTGCGAGCCAGTCGACATAGAAGAGTATAATGGGGATGCCGAGCCAGCCGTCCATATGGAAATTAATTTAGAACGATCATTGGTAAGGTATTCAACAGTACATTAATTTTTATAATATTATCAAAGTTAATTATTTTATTGCTGGACCACAAGTGCCTACAACATCCTTCTTAACAGTTCAACCTCAATCAACAACACCTGGACCTTCAACATCAAATCCTATGCCCGAAGAAAAAAAAAGTGGAAGAAGAAGGAAAAGAGTGATAGAAAAAAAACTTAATAATAAATGTTTTTAATAAAAGTGTTTACTAAAAGGACACGTATCAAATTCTGTCCAAAAAAAGAAGAAAAAAAACAAACAATAAAAAAATTGTAGGGTGTTTTCAAAACGTTGCGGATGTGCGGAAGGAAGAGGAGATTATGTTCTAATCGTTCACATTCTTTTTTTACATTTCGTAAAATCGTTTAAAAATACAGAATTCAAACCCAAAAGTTTTTTTGTTTTTCTTTTTAACTTTAATATAATGTTATTGAAATTACCGGAGAAATAGGACCCAGACAAATAGGACCCAGACAAATAGGACCCAGAGAAATAGAACCCGGAGAAATAGGGCCCCTTTTTCTATCTTTCTTTTTAGGGTCCTATTTCTCTGCTAGATGGGTCCTATTTCTCCCCTCCGCCTTCTTATACGTACTGACTATATAGTTTTCAGCTGACAGCACAGCGTTGGCGTTGATGCACACATTGAAACAGCAACAATTTTTTTGTTTCAACTCTGATTTCTTATTTTCTTGCATTAATACATTGCATATGAACTGGTTTATATATCTCATGTTATGAAAAATTGATTTGGCGCATGGAGCGGATGCACCTGCAACGGGTGCGCTACCAATCGACGTCCACATTGGCCAGCACGTCGGCCAGCGAGTCAACTTCATGCTACCGGCAGATCATCAAGTACATTGCACATTTGTGGCGGAGGAGCAAGCGACGTATACCAAGACGATACAGAGACTACCGCAGCTGGAAGAAGCTGCAGCAACAGCAACAACAGCTGGATCACCCATAATACGGCAAACAACAATCAGCGACGCATTCGCTCAGTTTAAGGACGCGACGGAAAAAGCAACGGCGCAGGAAGAGGAGGAGGAGGTGGAGCAGGTATCCGCATCCTGAATGCCCTACAAATGGCACCCAACAACAAGAGCAACAACAACAACATCAATTGCAGAAAAATAGCCAATGTTCTAGCAGCTATCGAGTACCGTCCGTAAGTTCATAGGTAGCGTTGAGAATCAATGATGGCCGGCTTCGCCTCTCGATTCGCCCGTCCCCATACTCTCAAATGATCGGCGCACCAGCGTTGCCGTCTCCATTGACAATCACTATCAACGATCCTCTCCATTCCTCTCTGATGAAGTATGATGCTATATCTATATATATATACAGGCATTGACAAGTATTGCAATAGGTTTCCAGTAGTTATATTTAAGAGAGCAGGGAAAATTACAATGTTACCATGAAAAGATATCAGAACACAGAGGGCAGGCGAGCCCAATTACACCCAGCACTTTGACAGTAGTGTCTCCACTCCTCTTAGGCGTAAGTGGGTTTTCCCAACTAGCAGAAGGAGTTGCTGAACCCGATTCCTACTTCAACACGTGGTCTAACTCCGTATATTTTCGGGAAAACTAAACAAACAATAATGGATTTAAAATTTTTTGGAAGCCTGTTCTGGAAAAACAGTTCTCTAAGAATTGAATTGGAGAATTATTGGGTTGCGCACTATTGTCCTTAAGTGTAGGGTACTATTTACTTTTTAGTTATGTGTGAGAATGATACCTACCTATTCTTTAATATCTTGAATTCCCATCATCTGTTGTAGACGTTGAAACCTTTTCATTGCCAGGGGCTTGGTGAAAATCTGAAGTGGGAACTTTTACCATTTTCAGTGTTCCGATTTCTTGGTGATCTCGGATGAAGAAATATTTGATTTCAATATGTTTGACTCGTTGGTGTTCTTCGGGATCCATTATTATGCTTATCGCACAATTGCTGTCACAGTACATGGGAATGGTTCCTGTGTTGATACCTAATTCCGCCAAAATTGACTTGAACCAGATAGCATCTCTTGCTCCCTCCGAAGCGGCATAGAATTCTGCGTCGGTAGTGGAAATGGCGGTTGCTCTTTGACCCTTGCTCCCCCAAGAGACTGCACCTCCATAGAACTGGAATATGAAGCCCGTCGTCGACTTACACTTTTCCATGTCTGATGCAAAGTCAGCATCTGTAAAACCCACGAGGGGTGTCTCATGATTTTTACTTTCACCTCCAAAGCAGATTCCATGATTTTTGGTGCCAGCTAGAAACGCAAGAACTCGTTTGATCACCTCCCAGTGTCCACTTCCAGGGTTTGATACGAAGACCGATATTTGGTTAACCGTGTATGAAATATCTGGCCTTGTCATGTTTGCAAGGTACATTAGGGATCCAATCGCTTCTTTAACGGAACGTTTTTCCATATCCCGTTTTTCTTCTTCTGTTGTTTGGGACATTTTGTGGTTCACTTTGTTGTTGGGATCGGCTGGGATCGTCTTATAATTACAATCTTCCATATTGTACCTCTTCAATATTCTTCGGACAAAATCCGGTTGGTTGATGGTGAGAGATCTTTCTTCTCTATTTCTAGAAATGTCCAAACCAACAAATCGATTCGGAGGCAATGTCCTAACTTGTTATTTGCTGCGCAAGTGTTGGAGAATGGCTTCAAAGACTTTGGGTCGGTTGGTACATGCTAAACCATCGTCCACGTATATAATGAGGATGGCATATTCCCCATCCGGACGAATTCTTAGATATACACTCCGGTCATGCTGTGAGCGTTTAAAGCCGAATCTGATAAGGTCACTATCAAATTCCTTGTTCCAACAATTTGATGATTGTTTAAGGCCATAAATTGGTTTCTTCAGATCACACACTTCTTTTTCCCTTCCAGGTATTACATAACCCTCAGGTTGGCGCATGTAGATTGTCTCTTCTAATTTCCCATATAGGAGACACTTAGGGAGAGTACTGTAAAATTTACTATCTTTATAAAAGAGCAAGGGTTGTTTTTGGGCGGGATTTGTTTGCGTATCTGTCGATTTGTTTGTTTATCAGCGCACGCTGCCATTGGTTCGAGAGGGCTCACGTGATGTTTTGCTACCTGGAAAAGGTTTTAACTGCCTTTGGCTACGCCTCACCTTTTGCCTTGATCTTTTTGTCTTTTTTCCTATAATTCCGTCCCTTTTACCATAGGTCAATTAGGCCTCACATGCTTGTTTTAACCTGCGAAAAGTTTCGACTAGCTAAAAAAGGTTCGACTACTTGCAAAAGGGTTTGACCTGCCGCCAGCTAGGCTTACCTTTTCTTTTCACTCTCCCGTTCCTTCTCTCCGTTCCTTTTGCCATTGGTTTAACAAGCATTAGGTGCTTTCTTATACCTGCAAAAAGGTTCGACTACCTGCAGAAGGGTTCAAACTGCCATAAGCTAGGCTTAACATTCCCCTTTTCCGCTTTCCTTGATTTTAGACATTCCCAGCCGCCGCATTCCACATTTTCCTACACGTCCTTAGCTCCCCACCATCATGGCCGCAATGACGTCAAAGGAATGCAGCCGCACATTCAAGACATGGGAAAGCAATTTCCAATACTAGGAGGTAATATTTCCTTTTGTTTCCATGCAAGAACCATTTAATTAATACTGAATTTTGAATGGTGTCTCCACACCTTGAAACTGCAGTTTTTTTGTTGGTGACGTACTTGATGGAAGCATTGTCTACGTTCCAACACCCTTAAGAGACCGTTTCCTTTTGCATCCATCAAACAAAAATCTTTTTGGAAAGCAGTCTTTCTGTGTGTGACATTGACAGCAAAATGGAATGTTTTAAACTATTTTGAGAGACTGTTCCCCTTTTTGCTTCCCTCAAATAAAAACCATTTCACTGTGTTCTTGACAGCATCAACTTGTGCTCTAAAAATTTCATAGACTGTTCCCTCTTGCATCCATCAAACGACCACCAATCATTGGGTTCTTGACAGCTCCATTGACTGCGTTCCAACAGTCTTGAGAGTCTGTTCCCTTTCTCATCAATCCTGAAAACATTGAATTTATCCTGAATTTGTAACGATGTCTCAACACCTTGGAATTGTAATCTTTTTGTTGGCGACATTCTTGACAGTAGCAATGACTGCGTTCAAAAAAATTTGAGCGACCGTTTCCTATGGCTTTCTTGAAACATTAAACATTTTATTGTGTACTTTGCACCTACATTACCTGTGGTCCAACAACCTTAAGAGACCGTTCCCTTTTGCATTAATCAAACAACTTAATTTCTCCTTAATTTTGAACAGTCACACAGAAGTAGAAACTGTTCCAAATAAGTAATAACTGTTTGATGCTATTACTTTGCAGCAGCAATATATATTGTTTAGTCACAAGAATTGAATTTTTATTTATTTCTAAGTTTCAGGTTTTTCAATTTTCGTATCCATTTGTTGGAGTGCTACCCTCTCCTGCTCATGAGCAAATGTGCGTGTTGTATTGCCAGGCTCACCATTTTCTCTATTCCTAGATAGGAATTGTTGTCCAGTAGTGGTTCCAAAGCCGTACTAATGGCACCGCTGCGACCAGTCCCAATACAATCCCTTGAAAAAAGAAGTACAGTATCCTGCACAAAAAGGTGAACACCGATTTATTTTGAAAAAGCCCTCTGGGGGTAGAAAAAATTAATAGTTTACCTTTTTAAGGAGAGGTAGGGTGGTTTTGGTGCAAAACCATTATAAGGGGGGTTGGGTAATATCAGTCCAGACAGCTTTTTTTTGCCCTAGGTATTAAACGTCTGGAAAAAGTGTATACTGTTTATCGTTAGACTCCCCTACCCCCCGGCTAAGCAGAACAATTTTTGCAATACAAAATAGAGTCTTTCCATTACTCGTTATTGTCATGATCGGGTCGGATAATCGGGTAGCGTATGGAAACACCAAATTATTTTCATCAGTATGCTAGTTATCTGTTAGCAAATTGTTAGTGGTTTATTGGATACGTTTCTGTCGGCGACGCGGGAGATCCGCGTTCTAGACTTGGATGAGATAACTGTTTTCAAATTATTCCGGTCATGAATACAGTGAAACTGTTTTCGAATTAAATAATCATTAATCATATATAAATACTTTTTCAAAATTTTAAATATTGTATATCTCATCAAAGTTTTATTTCATCATATTCATTAGTAAGATTTACTCTGAATACTATTAACGCAAACAAGCTTAGAACGTGGATCTCCCGCGTCGCCGACGGAAACGTATCCAATAAGCTGCTAACAATTTACTAACAGATAACTAGCATACTCATAAAAATAATTTTGTGTTTCCATATTCTAACCGATTACCCGACCCGATAATGACAATAACGAGCAATGGAAAGACTCTATTTTGTATCGCAAAAATAGTTCTACTTAGCCGGGGGGTAGGGAAGTCTACCGATGATACAGTCTACACTTTTTCCAGATATTTAATACCTAGGGCAAAAAAAAGGTGTCTGGACTGATATTACCCAACCCCCCATATAATGATTTTGCGCCAAAACCACCCTACCTCTCCTTAAAAAGGTACTAATGCGATTACTAATTGCTGACTAATTTATCATTTTCTACGTAAAGTACGATTTTTAATGCAATCGCACCAATTTTGCAAATTACCTATTTTGAGTTTCATATTGTACCTGAATAAATAAAATAAATTTGAATTTTTTTAGATAAATTCCTGAGTCTCTTTATTTTATGGAAAATAGCGGGATTGCCGAAAATTCATCAATAAATTCATCAAAAATTGAGAACGAGTGAGGATACTATTCGTATACAAGACGTTTATTACGCATCTCACTTGTTCCATTGACATCCCAATTCCGTCCGAATGACGTCCAAGGTCTATCCAATCGGACGAGATAGGTATTGTCACGTGGTCAATGACCACGTTATGTGATCCGGTATGCAATGCTACCGGACGTGTGACGTCAGTGTTTCCCCCCCATATATAGTCCCCCGTTGTCGTATATCAAGCCCATAGTCTTAGTCTTGTGAACCGTCAATACAACTTACTGCTACATGGTGGAGATGCAGAACCTCTGGTAAGTCTCTTTTTTTGGTTGTGTTTCTGTTCGATTCTGTGCTGCGGAGGCGGTGGCTGTCAGGGACCCCTGAGAGTCGACGACCCAACTGGTCTTAGCACCTTAAATTGTTGGGATACGGGGTCACGGCTCCGACCGTAGGGCAATCGGGGGAAGCATAACGAAGGAGAGACGCCGGGGGGAAAACGGTGGAAGGGGCTAAGGCGGGGCAGACGGGTACATTGAGGGAACGTGGATAGCGGAAACCGTGAGCCGAAGTGGTCGGCAATAATCGGGGCAGTGAACCGTGAGCCTAAGAATTCGGCAAGAAGCGGAGAAGTAACCGTGAGCCGAAGTATTCGGCAAGAATCGGGGCAGTGAACCGTGAGCCGAAGAGTTCGGCAAGAAGCGGAGAAGTGACCGTGAGCCGAAGTGTTCGGCAAGAATCGGGGAAGTGAACCGTGAGCCGAAGTGTTCGGCAAGAATCGGGGAAGTAAACCGTGAGCCGAAGTTTACGGCAAGAATCGGGGAAGTGAACCGTGAGCCGAAGAGTTCGGCAAGAAGCGGAGAAGTAACCGTGAGCCGAAGTTTACGGCAAGAATCGTGGAAGTGAACCGTGAGCCGAAGAGTTCGGCAAGAAGCGGAGAAGTAACCGTGAGCCGAAGTGTTCGGCAAGAATCGGGGAAGTGAACCGTGAGCCGAAGTTTACGGCAAGAAGCGGGGAAGTGAACCGGGAGCCGAAAAGTTCGGCAAGAAACAAGCGGTGCGAGGATTGCGGGAAGTAGATGATACGAGAGGAGGACGTAAGGAGCGGGGAGAGAATCTGAGACGCTCGGGGACGGTTCGTGGCACGGGGTAGTTGGGGGATACCCGAGATCGGGAGTGCATCCCAGGGGCGGGCGAGGACGCGCAGTCGACCGCTGAGGGAAAGCGGAACGGAAGAGCGAGGAGAAATAGAGGAAGGGGCTAACGAACCTCAACAGGGGCAGCGACCGGCATCCGTTCGGCAGGAGTATCATCTCACATTCAGTGAGGAGGAAACTGAGCGGTGGGAGGACGCCGAAGAGGAAGAAGGATCGGGAGAACACGAAGAAGAGCAGCCAGAGTGGGATTTCACGGATTTGAGAAGAAGATCATCGAATATCAGTAGCTACATCCGGGGATTCAGAGCAGCTCAACAGCAAGTGGGCGCAAGGCACGCGATGGTCGCACAGATAAAATTCCAATCCCCACCCACCTTCGGGGGGAAGGACGGGGAAGACGTCGTGCAGTGGATGCATCGATACGAAAGAATCGGGAGATATAATCGATGGGGAGATGAAGAACTTCGCGACCACGTGGAGCTGTCGCTGTCCGGGGCAGCGCAGAAGTGGTACTCATACAAAGAGGCCGCGGGACAACTAGCAGCCGAATGGGAGGATGTTGCAGGACCGCCAATTGTACCCGGAGTTAAAACACAGCTGTTGGAGCAATTCAAGCCAGTCAATCAGAATCGATTCAATGAAGCGAATCTGAGAGAACGCAAACAAGGAATCGAGGAATCCACGATCGAGTATTTTTACGACATCCTGGATTTATGCCGCAGAGTAGACCCGAATATGACCGAAGCTACGAAATTGGCGCACCTATGGAGAGGACTCAAGCCAAGTTTACTAGAGAAGCTCTGGAGTTTGAAACCCAACTCGTGTGACGAATTCCTTCAAGAAATTAAGCGGTATCAGGAAATGACGTCCCGAGCAAGACACGAGGAATGGGCGATGGGCGTGGTCGGAAAACAAACACCAACGACGGGAGATGAGAGAATGGATCGAATGGAAAAATTGCTAGAGGGACTAATGGGAGCCGTGGCATCAAGGAACGCATCAGGGGCAGCCGCACAGCAAGGAGAAAGAGCGGAGAGTCAACAGTATCGGTCGGATAACCGATCGATACTGAAATGGACTTCGGATGGGAAACCTATCTGCAGCAGATGTAAGACGGAGGGGCACATCGGGAGAGAGTGTCCAACAAGAGAAAACGGTCAGGGAGGCCTGAGGGGTCGGACGCAGGACGAAAAGGTCGTGTGCTACGGGTGTGAAGGGATAGGACACATACGTCGCGACTGCCCGAGCTCCCAGCGAGGAGGGGGGGCACCACAACAAAAACAGCATCAGCAGGTGCGATTCGCTGGAGAGGGTAAGCAAGTAATTGGTCTAGTAGGGACAGAGCATGGAGACCCGGAGGTGCTAGCATGGCCAATTCTGAAGATCGACATCCAGAGGATGGTAGTACTGGATGTGTTGTGCTGGGGAAAACGGGTGACTGCCGTGATAGACACAGGGGCGGTAGTGTCCGTGTGTTCGCCCAAATTAGTGAGAGAACTAGGGATAACAGTGACACCATGGCGCGCAAATCGTCTAGTATCAGTTGACGGCAAGGAGATTCAACCGGGAGGAGCCGCAAGGCTGTTAGTATCGGATGGGAAGATGACCGTCGAGGGGGAGGCTTTGGTTCTGGACGGCGACATCGACTTACTTCTGGGGAAGGACATGTTGGAGAAACTTGGAACGCGGATGAAGATTGGGGCGCTACCGGAGATCTTCATTGGAGACATTGCCCTCGGAGCACTGGGGGAGGAGATGATGGAGGAAGCACCGAAACTAGTAGTCCAGAAAGGATGCTGGGTCCCACCCCGATCGATGAAAGTGGTCGCAACTCAACCACTAGATTTGAAAGGGTTTGGCGAAAGTGCACTGGTGGAACCATCCCAAGCATTGCAGAGGACGAAAAGGGTGTCGACGGGAAAGGTCCTGGTTAGCGGCATGGGAACAATCGGACAGATGGCGATAACCAACTTATCGGATCACCAACAATGGATCGAAGAGGGGACGGTGTTAGGAATAATCGAGCCAGTGACCGAAATCAAGGAGGGAGACTCGCCAGTAGCCGTCGCGACAGCAGGGGCAGAGAAGAAAGCGTTTCGGGAGCACGAATTTGAAAGCAGGATTGGAGAAGGGGTAACGCCGACAGACAGAGAAAAGATCCGAGAAGTGTTAGTGGAATTTGGCGACTGTTTTTCGTGGCCCGGAGACCAACTAGGACTGTGTACGGCAGCAGAGCATACAATAGATACCGGGGAAGCAAAACCAATTCGACAATCACCCCATGCGCGGGCATGGAAGGAGAGAATCATTATAGAAGCTCAGTGCAAGGAAATGGAGAAAGCAGGAGTTATCGAACCCTCGAACAGCCCATGGGGAGCGGCAGTGGTCGTGGTCAGAAAGAAGGACGGGACGTGGAGATTTTGTGTTGATTACCGGCGCCTAAATGCAGTGACGATAAGTGATGTGTATCCGCTGCCGAGGATAGAGGAGACTCTGGCACGATTGGAGGGTGCGGCGTTCTTTTCAATCATGGATTTGCAGTCAGGATACTGGCAAGTGCCCATTAAGGAAGGTGACCGTCCGAAAACGGCGTTCTTCACAGCGGATGGGCTATACCAATTTAAGGTGATGGCAATGGGGCTGTGTTCAGCACCCGGAACTTTTCAAAGAATGATGGACGTGGTATTAAGTGGTCTCAGATGGACAACGTGTCTAGTTTATCTGGACGATATTGTAGTGTACTCTCGGTCGTTGGACGAACACGTGCAAGGACTGCGCGGGGTACTGGGACGTCTGAGAGGGGCAAATCTAAAAGTGAAGTTGGAAAAATGTACGTTCGCCCAGCCACAACTACGGGCGTTGGGACATATCGTGGATAAAAATGGGGTGTTACCGGATCCGAAGCAAGTGCAGGCAGTGAGAGACTTCCCGCACCCTCCGGTGGATAGTTCCAGAGCGGCAAAAGTGAAGAACATAAGGGCGTTCCTAGGCATGTGTTCGTACTATAGAAGATTTATCGACGGATTCGCGAAAATCGCCAGACCGCTACACGATCTTGTGGGCGAAAAAAACATTTACCTGGGGAGCGGAGGCCATGGAAAGCTTCGAGGCTCTAAAGAACGCGCTAATGGGAGCTTCGCAGTTGGCGTACCCGGATAACACAAAGCCCTTCGAAATCCATCCCGACGCTTGCGAATACGGGATCGGGGCGGCCTTAGTACAGAAGGGGGAGACAGGGGAGAGGCCAGTTGCCTTTGCCAGCAGGCTATTATCCCGAACAGAGCGGAATTATTCCATTACGGAGAAGGAGTGCTTAGCCCTGGTTTGGGCGGTGAAGAAATTCCACAGCTACATCTGGGGGACAAAGGTGAAAGTGGTGACGGACCACCACGCCCTTTGTTGGTTAACGACAAAGAAAGATTTGGCGGGCAGATTGGCACGGTGGGCATTGTCCATACAGAACTATCAGCCCGAAATTGTGTATAAAAGTGGGCGGCTCCATGAGGACGCTGATGCACTATCTCGGTATCCGATGGATGGGATAAAGACAATGACGACGAAGAGGACCTGCTACCGGTATACATGACAGCATGGGAGGAGGAGCGTCGTTGGACGAGAGAAATGCAAGGGGCAGTCCCGGGATGGGTGGAGGTACGCAGGCAACTGGAAAGGAGTACAGCCGTGGCCTACAAAAATTTCGTGCTGATTGATGGACTACTGCATCGCCGAACCTTGGGTAAACAAGGAATGAGGTTGCGTCTATGCGTACCCCCGGATCAACGGTTGGAGATTTTAGACGCGTACCATGGCGATCGTTGGGCTGCGCACTTAGGAGTGAAGAGGACGCTAGGGCGGATAGAGGAAAGATACTACTGGCCACGCTTACGACAGCAGGTACTAAACTACGTGCGGGCATGTCCGCAGTGTCAGGCAAGAAAAAGTCCGCCAGTAGAACCTCAGGGACACATGGAAATCATCCGCGTGGAGAGACCTTTCGAAAAAGTTGGGATGGACATATTGGGGCCTTTTCCCGTGTCGGTGGGGGGCAAGAAGAATATCATCGTTGCGGTGGATTATCTCACCAAGTGGGCAGAGACGAGGGCTGTTCCAACTGCGACGGCCCGGGACGCAGCTGAGTTCTTCGTCGAGGAGATTGTCTTACGGCATGGGGCGCCGGAGGGTGTGGTTACCGACTGTGGAAAGTGTTTCGTCGCGGAGTTTACGAAGGAAGTCATGCGTCTAATGGAGGTGGACCATAGAACGACAACTCCTTATCATCCCCAGGCCAACGGCCTGGTAGAAAGACTAAACCACACGCTGGGGGACATGCTATCGATGTATATAAACTGCACACACACTAACTGGGATGACATTCTGCCCTATATTACATTCGCGTACAACTCTAGTGTTCAGGAATCGACCGGAAAAACACCTTTTTACCTTCTCTACGGCAGAGAAGCGCGGTTGCCGGCGGATGTAGTGATGGGAGTACGCGCGACGCCTCATGCAGAGGATCCTGATGCACTGGCCCGGAATTTGGAAGCCGCGAGAAAGATGGTGAAAGAACGATTGGTACAGGTACAAGAACGACAGAAGCGGTACTATGACGCGACTCGAAGAGCTACACCGCAATTCAGCCCAGGGGAAGAAGTACTGGTGTACAAGCCGTTCCGGAAGGTGGGGAGAGCCGAAAAGTTACTTCACCGGTGGCTGGGACCATTCGTGGTGGTACACCAGGCGTCGGCATTAAATTACGAAGTAAAGAGACCAAGTGGTCGACAGACAGAACTGGTGCACGTGGTGAAAATGAAAAAATTCGTCAGAGGGGCCGAATGGACAGTGGTAGACAAAGAAAGTACGGGAGCAGAACCGAGAAGAATAAAGCCGCAATGCAGCAACCTAATTGCCGGGGGAAAGGACATCCGTGACCGAGAGGCCGAAACTAGAGAGACTACACCCCGGGACGAGGAGGTGCAAGAAGCCCGAAATGAAAGGATTGACGATCAGGTGCGGCGATCGACACGAGCCCGGATGCCACCGGTACGATACGGACAAATGCCGCAAGAGGCAGTGGGGGCTCTTCTCCTTCTGCTAGGACTACTGGGACCGCTGATGGGGGTACAACCCAGTCAAGGACATTCCCAAGAGGCTTTTGTGAGGGATGGAGTAATATTCCAATTACAAGGGGAGGTCTTCTTTAGTGACTCGGAGTGGGTAGTAGTAACCGATGTCTCGTTCAGTCCCATAGAAAACGCCCTGAACAAACTGCACCTTTGGTTCACAGACTCGGCCAAGAAGAAAGAATCGCAGACGGAGGAAACAAGATGGAGTGCACGGTTACGGGCGCAGATGGTGGAAAGGGCGACGGACGGGTTGGAGCTATTGGGACTTGTACGTGAACGGTACGACACGCTGCGGGAGGCGGTGGTAGGAGGGCCCAGGAAGGCCAAGAGAGGTATTATCGACGTCGGCGGTACCGCACTGCACTGGCTGTTTGGGGTGGCGACAAGTCAAGATCTAGAAGGACTTAATGGACAGCTGCAGGCCTTGGGAGGAGTTCGTCGAGGAAGAAGCTAAGAAGCGACGTGCGCGGCGGTGGAGTACCATGCATTGCCTTACGGAAATAGACAACCGTATGGCAGCGCATGAAGATACTTGCTTGACGACGCTGCGCGAGCTGGAGTCGTCCATTGAGCATCTGGCATAGGGATGATGTTTTTTTTTTTGGGGGGGGTGTCATGTGGACTGTATCATGTAGCAATGTTCCCGGTTTTCTTTCGGTCTATATTTTTTTTGTGTTGTTTGTTTTAGTAATGCATTCGGGGACGAATGCAGCTAGAGGAGGGGATGTCACGTGGTCAATGACCACGTTATGTGATCCGGTATGCAATGCTACCGGACGTGTGACGTCAGTGTTTCCCCCCCATATATAGTCCCCCGTTGTCGTGTATCAAGCCCCCAGTCTTAGTCTTGTGAACCGTCAATACAACTTACTGCTACAGTATGAATATGGGATCTCGGCGAAGCGGACATTACCCATACGTAAAAGACGTTCAAGGAATGTAAACTTGGAAATCGGGTATGTTCCAAGTACAACTACGACGTCTCAAAATGACGTGTTTGGGACGTCTATGGGACGGCACTGTGTTATCTGGGTTTCTGATGTGTGTATGTAAGCCCTAGAAAAAAAAATGACATTTGGATTGCAAATATACGAAGCAGTTAGATTGGAAACGCAATTTTCAATAATAGATAATAGGAAATTTGATTTGATGGACATTTGATAAAACCTACTGTTTTGCCGTTTTCTTGGCTTCCATTAGTCTCTCATCCATTTCCTTCATCAACTGTATGGCCTGGTTTTCCGGACATTTTCGATATCACAGCAATTCCGCAGCTCTTTATTATTTTTTTTTTCGACATTTCTTTTTTCCTTGATTTCTCTTAGTTTTTGTTCAATTTCCCTGCTCTCACGATCAATTTTACTATTCTTCTCAAACAATTCTTTTTCCGGTTTATTTTCCACTTCTTTGTCACCGTTTTTATCCATTTCTTCTTCTACATTTCCCTTTTTATCTCACTTCCATCGTCACCTTTACTGGCATCACTTATTTCTTCCTCTGTATTTCTATGTTCTCTCTTACTTTTTTCTTCATGACCAAGAGTATCTTTGCTTACTTCTAACTCTAGATATCTCATGCTTTCCTTCATTGCACCTTCCGAAACACGTCTTTCTTCATCTTCCTCTTCCTCCATGATAGTCTCAAAGACAAAAACTATGACTTCTTCGTCCTCAAGCAGCAGCATTTGCGACAATATTTGGTCTATGCTATTATTGTCTGACTCCATTTTTTCTGAGGAAGAACATACCTCTGGCGAATATCCTGATGTCATTGATCTAATATTAAAACTTATACCAGTGTTTTTGACCAAAATTACAATACGACGTGCCTGGACACAATGTTTGCAATTGTTTACTTTAAAAAATAACGAGTATAGCGTGGCTCAACTAATTGCCTTCCCTTCCATCTTTTTCAAAAACACACGATAAAAATTCGGAAAAAAAGAATAAAGTGTTGGCCTTAAATAACGGCCGATAGATGGCATTGCTAAACAAAGCAACTATGTAACGACATTTCTAAGCTGACCACTCCAACGTGCTCACCACATGTAATACATTTTGAACACTGTTACCAATGTTTGTTTGCTTATGTTATACTAAACGAAGTAAATAATTAGACAAGAAGACATCATTTCTTATTTAAAGTAAGTATTTGTATTGATTGGACGATTGGACTATGATATGCATAAGCTAAATTCGTTTTTATTGTACGTTGTTATATATATAGTATGTATGAGTTAAAATGACAAGACATTCGGCTTACTGTGGCAAACATTTCACAATTTAAGAATGAAAAGTTACAAATGTAATGCTATGCTACAAAATTATAAAATTTACTGCGTTATGAGAGACCCATACAACAATTTTACAGTTTAATCAAAAGGTAGAGTTCCTGAGAACATGAGACACTTACCATTATTGCTTTGAAGTAATCAGTTTAGTTTTGAAGAAGTCAATGTTTTATACAAATTTTGAAACGTGGGCCAGTTGTGGGTAACATTTTTCAGTTGAAGCCTGAGTGCTTTCTAGGCTTTAGGGGAAAAGGCTACTATGTTTGAACTTTAAACTAAAGAATTCCTGTCTTCCAGTTAGAGAAAGGTTTCTCAAAATCTGGGAAAAAGTCATTTTATGACTGATATGTTTAATAGAATAGATTTTAATAGATTGACTGCGTTCCAAGTTTTTGTGAGATCGTTCTATGTTTTACCTTAAACAATCAATTCTGTTGCACTTTTGTTAAATTTCTAATGCTTCATTAAAACATTGCAAAGTATGTTGTTTGTTGATAAAATTTGTTATTGAATTTTTTAGTACGTTCCACTATTTTCCAGAATTTTCCTTATTGTCACTGATTTTGCCAACAGGAAAAATTGTGTTCTGTGATTTTGGGGGAACGTTCCATGTTTCACCTTCCAAACAATTCATTCAGGTTTTAAGAAGGGAATTATTCATAAAAATTTATGAGCACAGACTTCCTTTGGCAACTGACTGCATAGAATATTTCTTAAAATAAAAAATTTTTTATTGAAAGTCTAACTGCCTTCCAAGATTTTGAGGAAATTTATAATACACAAATTTTGAACACAAGAATTGATGTGTACGAATTAGGGAAGTGTTTTTCAAAATCTTTTAATGCATTAATTTTGTGATTGATATTTATAAAAAAATGATTAACTGCATTCCGAGGTTTTTTTAGGCTGTCCTATGTTTTGCCTTCATAAGAATTTTCGTTTGCCAAAAGAAATATTTGTCGAAATGTCGGCATTTAGATGAATTGTGAGTGAGTTCCGTAACAGATAGTATGCGTAGAAGACTGCTCAAAATGGTTTGGTTCCTTAAAACGTTGAAGCTCAGCCATATTTTAACATTATTTTTATTATAAGCATGGTTTGATGTTGAATCTTTTAAATAAAAAACTGACTAATTTTAAAATGTTCCAAAAGACAGTGATGTCCAAATAAATCGAGTGTACTATTATTTCGCATAATTTGATTTTCATTACAGATTTCCTTTTTTCCCAGAAATACATCGAGATCATCTGACTGCTACAGCGAAATTCCAACCCTGCCGCTTCAACTGCCGCACCAATGCAGGGAATTCCATCCACGCTTCAATATTCAAGTAAAGTATTCCCGAACCTTATCCTTCCCCTACCAAAGGGTTGTTGGATTAAACCCGGCACTGAAAAACTAGCTTCCTTTGAGGGTCCTTCACAAGTTACTGTGGATCAATTTTCCTGTGCGGTTGATGATTCGTTGTCAGACACGCTCCGAGGCCAAAGAGTACGGTAAGGCCGGGAGAATGCAGAGCTGGTGATTTGAGAACAGTCCTATAATACCGGAGATATAGTGATAGGTGTTTGGGGTCAACAATTTATAAGGTTTAAGCACTCGGAAACCACATCGAGCAACTGCCTGGGACGGTATCGTGTGGTGGAACGGTTATACATATTAATCATTGATGCTTTTGTTTGTGCCATTGTTTGTATTGTCCTCCCAAAGTCCTTCTTTATCGTCGGTCAACAAATACCGAATTGTTCGGTAACAGAAATGCCACCACGCCGTCAACTGACTGATGCCGAAAGGGAGGAGAAAAATTGGAAGCAAAGAGAAATGGGGCACTAGAAGATCCTGAGACTAAGGTCAAACGCTTAGAAGAGAACCAAGTCGGGACTCAGTACGTCCATGACGAGAAAAAGCTGCGTGTCAATCAAGAAGTTGAACGACAAACCCAAAATGAATTGCAAAGGCAAGGGCGTCTAGATGTTGAGGCGGTAAGACGAAGAGAGAGTTCAGCTAACGAGCCAGAAGAAGTGCAACAGGATAGACTACGAGAGCGAGTATTGCGACAGCAAGCTCTGCGTGAAAAGGAAAATGAGGAAGAAAGACGTGCAAGGCTATGAGAGCAGGCAACACGGCATCAAGCTGCACGCGACGTTGAAACGGAAGAAAGTAACCGTATACGGCTACGAAAGAAAGCAAAAAGCAAGTATTTCTACGTGACGCTGAAACTGACAAAGAGAGTAACGTTAGATTGATGGGAGACAATTTGCGACTTTAAGCCCAGCGCGGCCAAGAATCTGCAGAAGAGAGAACGTTTCGTATAACGGTGGATTGATTGCGACAACAGATTTATCTACTCGAAGAAACGCACGAGGACGCTGAGGTACGTCGGGAAATAAACAGAGAGCAAACGATCATCTACAGGGCGGCAGAGATTGAAAAAGAGAGAGAAGAAAGACACGAAGAAAGTCAGCTTCGAATACAGAGGCTGCGAGAAGAGAGAGAAGAAGACGAGGAATTACATCGTGCAATGAATGCATTGGAACGTGCCGAAATTATCCCTATGGATACCGAAGAGGAACGCACTTTCCGCGAGGAGTTGTTAGCTGGCCTGCAAAATCTTGACAACCGAAAAAGACTGCGTTCCATTGCACGATTACGAGGATATTAATCCTATTTGCGAAGAATGCAATGCCAAGCATTTCAAGGGTGAACGACCTACAAGAAATTCACACAATGCTGTGCAAAAGGCAAAGTGATTCTTCCACCCCCAAAGGAGTTCCCTCGACCGTTGGCTAGACTATTGCAAAATGACCATCGAAAGGAAAAAGCTTTTATGCAGAAGATCCGCAAATACAACAGCGCCCAAACTTTTGCTTCGTTTGGAGCCAATATTTCATCGCCACCAGGGCGTGGACCTTATTGTTTCAGAAACCACGGTCAAGTGTACCACAAAAATACACCCGTCGGCCCCAATACTAACAAACCCAGGTATGCGGATCTTTATTTTAAAGGACGCTACGAAGGCCAGCGAGTTCAGAGCGCATTCCATGTCAAACGGAGGATTCTACAGGAACTTGATGGAGGAATTGGACACAATGTTCCGAGAAAGGAATCCTTAAGCAGCCATTTACAAGATGATGCGTCAAGTGCTTGAAGAAGAGTACCGCCAAGTAGAAGCTGAGAACCTACCTCACCAAACTGTGGGAATGATCATCAGCAGTGATCGAAGAAATCTGGACCAGAGACGTTACAACAGCCTGTCGACAAACGATATTGCTGTCATTTTCAAAAGCACAAACGTTGAGCCGCCAGCAGCGAAGAGAGATATCCCTGGCCATCTCTTCATCTCGGTCAGAGGGAGAACATTCGTTCAGATAGACACACAACAGCCCATGTGCGACCCAATGACTTATCCCTTGCTGTTCCCAATGGTGACGATGGATGGCATGTAAACATGCCTTATACCACCACTACAGGGCGGGAAAGAGAGGAAGCAGCAGTGCGGGCAATGGATGTGGAGGAAGAGGAAGTGGTCGATCTCCCAAGACTTAGTGAGTTAATACAGTTGAAAAATCCACCGGTAAAAGCCTTAACTGGTGATAAAGAGCCGGTGGAAGAACTAGAACCAGAACCAGAGGAGCAAATGGATGACGGCGAAAACGATCCTCACCCGGGAAGAAAATTTAGCTGTTTCTTTTTACGACCAGCTTGCCCTTCCTAGTCTTAGCCTGATTAAGCCTAGCTTATCAGTTTTATGCTGCATTCCTACAGGGCACAGTCATTCTCCGAAAGCAATCGATCTGCTTACTGGTCAGTAGCATGGATTCGACAGGCTGTAAACGACTAGACTGATCCGTTTAAAAAAACAACTAATACTAGCAAACATTTATAAGCTCATTATTGGCTATGTAGAACAAGCTATAAAATGTTGTGTTCAGTTAAGTTTAATAGCCTCATTTATTATATAATTTGACGGAATAAATAAGATCTTTCCCTATTTATAGCCCCATCCCAGCAAACAGTGCTGGAGATGGTTATGGAGACGGTGCCAACAGAAGGCTATGTAGCCTGCTGGGCAGACCCTATACTATAACGAGATTGGAAAAGTCCCAGTCTATACCTTAAGTAACATCAAGGTTTGAAGAAATATTAGGATGCATTAATAAATATGAAGTTTATGGTTGTATTAGACGAATCATGACCATTTTTAAGAGCATAATATAATTAATCACTTTCAAAGGGGTTGACAAGAGCGGTAGCAACATATAATTGGGCCGATGGAAGTTGGCAGGACAAAACACATTTTTCAGAAATCTGGCTGTAGTCACAAGCAATTACAGTTGAACTGATGCCAAAAAGCTTTGCGGTTTGGCCGGGAAAAGCTGTGAAAACGACGTCACCTATAGGCTCAGGAGTATAAGTCTTTTTTTTTCCCGTCCCTATTTTTTTGCAGATAAGGAAAGATTGAGAACTGTGTCCATCATGAAAATACAAAATTCGTTCAATGAGGACAAACTCTCCGTCATGCAGTAAGGCACAGTAGTTGACCGACTTCTTTGACCGAGTATAGCTAGTGGTCGTAAAAATAGAACTAGAAGACATTAGCTGGAATCGCTCAAAAGTACGACAGACGTCTAAATTGAGATTATTGAGAAATACTCCCAACTTTTTGTCCCTGCTGAACAAATTTAACAGCGCAGTTTCTTCTTCGATGGTTAACTTGTAATTATTTTGTGATCCCAACAACTTGACAATTCCATCATTTACTAAAATTCCCTTTGAGCAGCCGATTCGCCCAGTCAACACATCTGGCAAATGCAGCAGATCTTTTAACAGCTGTACAACATTAAGAGGTAAGTTATACTCATTAATAAGAGCTATAGCCTCCCTCTTTACTTCAGCCAACATAACGTGATTCTCCGCCATTTGCTCGACCACAGCTCTCGTTCCATGCGAAAGGTCCAGGAGGTCCTTGATGAACCCTTCTGGTATGAAGTTGGATGTGGTCCAGAGGCATCCCCAGTCTAGTACGCTTTGGGCCAAATGGGTCAGGAAATGGACGTTGATGCGGATATGCTCTTTTCCATAAAGGCGCTCCATTTCCGACAAGACGTTCTTCATCAGGACCTCGACTTTTGCTACATCATCAACGTGAACTTCTTTTCTAAGAAGAGTGCTGATCCCATAAACCACGTCAGCAAAATGTCGAAAGTATTCCGCTGGCAAGACGCCTTCTAGTAGCTGAAAGTGGTATAGGGCAAAAGAACGGAACATAGAGGCTTTCCAATCCGATAAGTCCTCATTGTCGTCGATTATTCTGGTGATTTCGTAGGGAGGGCGCGATGAACTAAGCCGCCTCTTGATGATTTCAAGGTCTTCCTTCTTCCCGATGAACCAGGGCTTCTTGCTCCACTGTTTGCTGGTCCAGAGTTGAATCAGATGCTTGAAAGTCCCCTGGAAAGTAGCGTGCATGTAATCAGGAATCATAGCACGCCCGAAATCAAATCCGGGCAAATTCGACAAGGGAGTTGGTCCAGCAACCCCATTGACAGCTTTTCCAGTTTCGACTGCTTTCTGTGTATCGCGCAGATGCTACGTAAGAGTTCTTCTTTCTGGGGCCGGTTTTCCAGGGCCAGGTTCCGGATACACGCGAGTGTGACCTTTTCCTTTCCTCATTATCTCCCCTTTGAGCAAGCACCAATTGCAGCCACATTCTCCGTTAAACTGGGTGCAGTTGAGGACGACTGGACGGCCCATGGTGTCCGTTGTCACGATGAGAGTGCGCAACTTGTAAAGCTTGCCGTCAACGACGAACCCATTGGCTTCAATCCGGGTCAGTTCCTCAATCGTTCGAGTGAGGAAAGCTACCCTCTGCGGTTTTCGGTTGGCAAATTAGAGAGCCAATAATATGACGTTGGACCGCCTAAGTCGATATGGAACCTCGTTGATAATAGCCATCAACACCCAAAAGCTATAATTTCTGACCTGGAAATCGTATTGAAAAAGAATAATAAAATTAATAATACGCAATTTAAAAGTGTGATCATTATTTTACCTTGAATTTCTGGACGCCATCGGCGTTTAACTGAATTGTAATAGTGTCGTCATCTATCAGCCCTTTCTTTCTAAGCTGGCGGTAACAACTGCCTGAATTCACATCGCTCCTTATATTTTCATCAGGAAGCTTTTGTGGAGTCAACCCGTGCTGTCGGACGAAATAGGTCAATTGCTCCGCTATTGACAAGTGAACTATGTAACAAGCCCTCTTTCCTTGGGTCTCTGGGTTGTTGTGACCACAAGGCTGATCAAAGAGAGGCACATTCTTGCCATCGACTTGCAGCATGGCGTCGCAAGTTTTCTTGCGGCAAATTTGAAGTGTTCTGATCTTGGTTTTGCGTAATTTCTTGTACTTCGACAGCAGGTTGTGACCACTGGTTAGAGCCTTGATTTTGGATCCGGTTGCTATCTGCATGATTTTCAAGTGATTGGACAGTGACTTCTTTGTTTGTTTATCCTTCAGAAAGTGTGCAACACTGAGCAAAGGAAGATAAGAATGGGAATGAGCATCAACTGGTCCGTCCTGAAAAAAAAAATAGTTTATTGAGATAAAATTAACATTTACATATTTCAAAACTACTAGTGTGACTAAAGTGATAATTACCTCATCATCTTCATAGCTTTCATAGTCAGCTGAATCATTGTTATCTTCTTCATCGCTTTGATGATCTAGAAAGTCTTGAAAGTTTACATCTGCTTGATGTACTTGTTTGCCCTAAATAAAAGATAACATTTTAGAGCTATTTCATAAAATTGCATTTTGAAAATAAATGTACAATACCACAAAATCATTAGGTTCCGTTAGCACTGGGTTGTCAGAGGTTTCTATTTTGCTGAATGAAGTGATGTACGGGATACATTGCTGTGAGACAGGCTGGGAAAGGATGTTTGATCTTGATGAAATCTGATTTTGATCTTCGTTATGTGAACTCCCTGCTTGGTGATCAATTTCGTCCGTGTATTCCAACAACTCTTTCATTTATTCATCTGCTAGGAGCTGGGCTTTTCTTTTTCTTGTCCGTCGGTCTTGTTTGATTTCGACGACCATTTCTTCCTCTTCAATCCGATGCCGTGAAATTTTTTCTTTTGCTTATATGGTATATTCACTAAATTCAATATTCGTATATTCACTATCCGTTTCACCAATATACAATATTGGTGTTTTTTTGTGGTTACTGGTCGCTTTTCAATATTTCGCCGAACTTTGTTTTCAAGTTTCAAGTTTCAAGTTTTTCAAAATACCAACAGTAATTTTGTTCATAATTTCGGAAAATATGTTGCTAGGTTGTCAAACATGGTTAAAAGAGTAAACAATACGAAAATAGCGCTCGGCCCCGCACCAATCGGGGAGCTTTTTAGTCGATCCGGTGCGGGGATAATCTTAATCGGGGAAGCGATTTCATTGCTGGGTGTGGTGATATCGGTGATCGGTGTCTTCCCCGATTATCAATGAATAGTGATCTAAATTGGCAGTTGCCCTGCGGCAAACAAGAACAAAATGTGACCCTAGTCACGTGATTCTCGTTGCCCTATCAGAACTCAAGGTCACTGGTAAGACTAACCCTCTATGGCTGAAGCAGTGCTATCGGTGCAGCACCGATTATAGCACCGTTCCGCACCGAAAAAAGAAATCCCCGCACCGAACTTCCCCGATTCATAAATGCTCAAAAGAAAGATATAAAAAATAAGCTCTAAAAATGAAAGTTAAAATCTTTATTATTTTCTTTTCTTAGGTGAAATTTATATAAAGAAGTTAATTATCGTTAATTATTTCCAATTTTATATCAACATCTATTTTGATTTTTTTTAAATCAGGGAAGCTTAGCGGTGTCCCCGATTAGAGTGTGATCGGGGCCGAGCCCTATACGGAAAGAAGATGAGGAAATAATGAAACACTGCAATAAAACCACGAAAAAATGCATGAGAACCAAAATGTCTTTATTTCAGTATACCATCACATTAAAGATACACTCAATTTTTTTCTGAATTAACTGCAAAGTTAACTCGCTTTGGACAATCCTTATAAAAATGCCCCTTCGAAAGACACTAAGAAAAAAAAATTTTATTTATCGTAAAAATTAATACAACAATATTACCTACCTTAAAACATTTCTTATTTTTTTTCTTCCTCTCCAGAGTCCGCTTCCTATTTTTTTTTTGTTTCTTTTTTTTGCGCACCAACAATTGGGATCCAGTTGCAATTTTTTCGGCAGGGATGGGAGGGTTAGTTGACGCGTATGGAATGGGTGAAGGTGGTGTTGGAGTGAAAGAAGGACTGGATGGACTAGGTGAGAGTGGTGGTGGAGTGAAAGAAGGAATGCATGGAATGGATGAGGGTGGTGGTGGAGGGAAAGAAGGATTGCATGGACTGGATGAAGGTGGTGGTGGAGTGAATAAAGAAGTCTCTTCGGCAGGGATTGGGGGGTTAATTTGCATGTATGGAATGGGCAAGGGCTGGGAAGTGGGAGGAATATTAAACGAAGGTGTTGGTGAGGACGGAGTTGGGGAGTGAATAACAGGTGGTATTGGATTTTGGATGTTTTGCTTCTTCCTACAATTGTTAATATTAAATAATCATTAGCTAATATTGTTTACATATGTTTAAAATACTTACTTTTTCTCAGCTGTAATGAACGCTCTTACTAGAGCTCTGCAATTTGTGTTCTTCGCGGGAAGCCATTGATTGTCCGTGTCTGGGTAATTCTTGAATTTTACAAGGTACCAGACACGGAGCAATCCTTTTTCATTAGGGTACAAACTATGGGGTTACAAAAATAACAGTTTAAATTAAACATTATAAAAACAAAAACAAAAACATACAAAATAAACAAAAAAAAAACATAACATACCGGCGTTCAAGTATTTCCTCCACCTCATATTCAGGATCTTCGTCTTCGACCATTTTTAGTTTCACAATACTTAGTAGGAACAAAAAAAATAAACGTCTTTCACATACAGCACTTGAACTCCGTGTGAATTCAAACTTTGGTCTACTGACTATCTGTTTGCGCAAAGGGATTAAGCCCACTGCCCCATCGAAACATAAATATTGCAATGTGCAGCTGTTTTCCCTAAGGAATGGCCCCACTGTTTCATAGATTTTCTTATTTTCTAATTTTTTTTCTAATTGCAACACTGCACACAAGTTAAACTTGCAAATTGTCAACGTTGTTGTGTGTTCAGCTCATAAAGTGTGGTGGCGTCATAGTGTGTGCGTTGGGTTACTCTCAACTGGTCAAATTTTTCTTTTAAGTAAAGAAAAAAGTTTTAAATTGTACTAGTGTTCATTACAAATCGACGGCAATATAACCAGAGCTTAAGAAAAAAAGGTTTGAAATTCCATTTATGTCAGCTAGAGTGTATTATTTTTGCGCAAATTTATAAATACCCTTTACATCCAATCCTTTAGCATGAGAGTGACATCATGTTCTGTATCATTAGAAGCAAGGTATACTAAAAGTGGCTAACAAAAAAGTAATTGCATAAATTAAATTTCTTTTATTAACTCATTTCTTATCTTCTAGGAGGAAGCAATTGTTTATTCGTTAGCCAGGGCCTTACAAGACTTGGTTTAAATTTCAACGGTCCAGGGCTTGTAAGCATGGGGTTTGTTCTTTAGTTAGCCAGGGTTTTGACGAACTTTGGTTTATCATTGAACAAGCCCAAGGTTTGCAAGCATTGGATAGTTTTAATTTGGTAGCCAGGATCTTGTAAGGCATTGGTTTAGGGTGGAACATGGTTAACACTGCTCGATGCAGTTTTATCCGTTAGCCAGGGTCTTACAAGATTTGGTTTAAATTTCAACGGTCCAGTGCTTGTAAGCATGGGAGTGTTCTCTAGTTAGCCAGGGTTCTGACGAACTTTGGCAAGCATTGGATAGTTTTAATTTTGTAGCCAGGATCTTGTGTGGCATTGGTTTTTCAATGGAACGTGGCCAGGTCTGACACCAGCTATTTGAACAGCTAAGTGGTATCTTTCTGTCATTGTATTATATTTCAAATAACACTTATTTTACTGTAGATATCATTATCCTGAGGAGCCAATGTTTGGCGAAGTAATCTTCATGTGCAGACACCAGAAGGATAGTGGCTTAATTTTTTAGTTTATTGTTGAACAAAAGCATTGCGATTAAATCTTTATTAATTCATTTTCTTTTTTTGTTATAGTTGTTAGCCAGGTTATATTTAAATTATATTAAAGAGGTAGTAGATAGAGCTTTAAAGTAAAAAAAAATCGCTTGTTGATATTCGCCTTTTAGATCCATGTTTCTTCCAGTCTGGCCGTGTGGGCTTTGGACAATAACGGCTGCGTCTACGTCAGACAAGATGTAACACGCCAGCTACCCATCGGCACGGAATGGAACAAAGGTGTCGAGGCTACTCAGCTAGCGGTCAGGTAACTTTATGTCTAATAATGCTAACATCTCTTGTTACAAACTAAATTCGATTGGTTTTGAAAATAATTGTTTTTATATAACACGTATCATTCTTTTTTTCTTTTAAAAATGTATTTCGATATAGTTGGAAAGCCATCTGGGTTTTGACGAACGGGGAGGTTTACCAATTAACGACATCATCCCCCTTGAAAAGCGACGAAGGACAACACTATGAAGTTCTACAGTTAGATGAAGACTGGGTCTTACTTTAATGCATAAAAAACTACCGAGTGACCATTTAAGATTGCAATACAAATGAAGAGTTAAATAACATTTTAAAAAGAACTTTACTTGATAAACAGAACATTTAACATTTTTGTGACATGGAATACGAAATTGAGTTAATCCGAACGTTATTCGCACGATCAGCAGCTTTATAAACGATGTATTGTTACACTCTTAAATAGCGCAATAATTCTTATGCCAGTTGTGCACTTATTTTAAACAGTTATTTATGTGGAAATTGGCTGGCTGGCGCGCTCTGGCGTCTGGACTGGCCGATTGATCGAGTAAACTGCGTAATGTTTTTAACTCGATTTTTCAATGCAGTGGTGGTAGTTATTCGGCTTTTTATTGTTTCTGTAAGATGCTGCAGAAACATCTTGTCATCGTCCTGGAAGATATGTGTTTAATAGTACCCAAGCCGGCCGAACGAACGGTAAATATTCAATTTAGTTGAATTAAGAAGATAAAGTAATATGATAAACGATTGCTACTCACGTACGAAAAAAAAATTATGTGTGATAAGGACTGCTGTTTATTCTGAGCAATTTCCAACAAAAAATATCTGCCATCTGCTTTTACTTTCGTGAAGCTCCCCGATTACGCGGAATTTTTAAATACTGGCATATTTCTTCGGGTTTTTATTAACATCTCAGAGTTGTGGCACATAAAAATACCTAGCATATTAATATTCAATCAGATTAAGTAATGTTTTTAATATATGACACTGAGTAGGGCGAAACAAAAATAACTAAAATAAAGACGGACTGTTGGACTTTTTGAAAACTGGCAATGCCTTCAGCTAATGTCTTTCTAGTTGTCGATGGCTATTGCACTTTCGCGCCAAAACACAGATTTTCTTCCATTGTCAGCGTACTCATCAGACAAAAGCTCAATAAGTGCCTTTATCAGAATTTTATGCTTTTATTTCTCTATTTTGCCGAAAGCCATCATCAGGATTCATTGGTTCATTTTACTTACTCGATAGCCGACAGGTATCTTTTCCTCGTGTTAAGCTTGTATATTGGTATGCTACCGATGAGTCTCTTTATTTTTTTCAGGTCTTCTCTCAGAAAATGAACGACGTAATCAACAGTACAGTGGCCACAAGAACTAACGAATCTCAAGTTTATATCCTCACTGAATATAGTTCTGGTACTTCCAAACGTATTGGCATTTCTTTGATCAACAGCTTGTACAAGCCAAAGCTGACAGAGGATCCTGAAGACCGCTTGGTTTTGTTGGACTCGTGGATAAAGAAAAAAATCAAGTCATTATCAGGTTAGTAAAATTATTTTATTTGAGTTGTGTGGGTTAATATAATCTTAATTTCTGATTTATATCTAGATGGCCCCAGGACAGCACCTCTAGTTGGAACTTGGACAAGTATGACAAGCCAGTCGAGTGTGATTACCGTCCAGCTATAGTTCTATTTTACTCTGGTAGAATTCCCTTAAATTTTGTCACTGCTGGTGTGCTTTATTTAACCCTCTTTCTTTCTTTTAAAGATGACCAACATAGTGCTGGTAAGAAGAGGGATGAAATCATCAAGGAACGGAAGTCCAGTTTGGTTAATGACTCTTACCAAAAAGCAAGACGCAGTCTGAACTTTCAGTCAGATAAAACTGCTGAAAAGCGTCCTCTCAACAATGGAGATACAGTACAAGTTGCACTTTCGTCTGAAGAGGTATGACATGGTTAAAATTTTATCACCTTAATAATTTATCATATTCTAACTTCACTTGTCTTGTATTCATTATATTTTAATAGGAGATCAACGTATTGAGAGCCAAGATAAAGAGATTAGAAGAGGAACGTGCTGAAGCTGGGGAACAGAGAAATGCTATAGTTACACTCGAGACCAAGGTTATTTCACTTGAAAAGCAGCTGGACCGGATGGCAGAAGAGCTGGGGGAGAGAGAGAATGAAAACATGAACTTAAATGAGCAAATTGAACAGCTCAAAAACCATCATCCGATCGCCATAACAACAGGTATTTCTATTTTTGTCTTTGGAAATGATAAATATTTATTTGTCTCTTTTCTTTTCTAGAGTTGCAGAAAACTTTCACAATTTCCATTAAAGAGACAATTATATCGTCTATTCAAGAAGCAATGAAATCGATCAGCCCGGCACGCCTAGTTTAAGCCCTCCGAGAACTCCTTCGCCTTCTAACTCTCTGCAAGATTTTGGTAGTCAACTGGTAAGTTTGAATACATCGTATAATTTCCTTTTATTTTTATAATGATTTTGTTTATCTCAGGTTCCTCTTGGAAAGCAGCAAAAAGGCTCTCCACCGCCAATGATGATAAATGGCGCAGCCTTGCGTCGTGCAATTACTGCTGGTAGAATGGGAGCAGCACAGCCACAGGTCAACTCCTGCGTCAGGGAGCTTTTGTCGGGATTTTTCTCGGACGCACAACTCGCCAAGTTGTCCTTATCAGGACGAAAATGTCCAACTAAACAAGACGGAGAAGCCAAGGAAAAGCTTTCTGGAAATATCAAGCTATCCATTACCGGTAATTTAGTAAATTTTTATCGTGTCTTAAACATACAAGTCTTAATTAATTGTAATTTAAATTTTAGATTTTGTGATTGATCGATGGAAAGTTTGGCATGGTGCCAAACTTGATCAACGTAGTGTGAACAGCGCATTCACAGCAAGATTTGGTGGCGCGCATACAAATCAAAGGAAGCAGGGTGGAAAACCTACCAGTACAGAAGATCCTGAAGAAAATATCTTCCTGGATGGACCAGCTAGGAAGAAAGGTGGAGAGAATTTCAACACTGGAGGTGACATTGGATTCGATTTCAACGAGGAGTACGAAGACAACGAAGGTGGCAGCGATCGAGTCATTAATACCAACGAGTATTAATGTTTTTAAATCGGATTCGTGCTCTCGTTTCTTCATATTTTTAATGTGTTATTTATTTAAAACTAACTCAGCATTGCCAGTGATTTTATTCCAAAAATTCCCGAGCTATTTTTTTATCAAATACGTATGTATGAGTCCTAATGTTTCTACAATAAATGCTTTTAAACAAGAATCATATGGTTCAAATTCATATTATGTATTCATTTAAATGCCTATATTATTATTAATATAGGCTGCGGATACGGGTTTTTATATAGGGAAAATTTAACCTTGAAAAAACAGGCTAAAAATAGCAAAAATATTACTAGCCACAACTAGCCTGCGCTAGCTGTTTTCAGTTAGCTAGATACAGCGGCGCTTTACTAGTCTGTTTTCGACACAAACTAGCTGATTTTTGTAAGCAAGACCCGGCAAAACTAGCCAAGGAGCAGTAGCCTATATTAGCTAATTTCTAGCTAGATTTTCTTCCCGGGCATCGATTGAATCGTGGCAGAGGAAGACAAAAAGAGTCACGCAGTGCGAATTTTTTTACAGCTTTCTCATGTCGATTCAGGATTATTTCAACATCGTCTTGGCCGGTGGATCACTCACCCAGCAATGGACGGTCGATTCTTACGTCAAGATTGAAGCCAACCGCGTCAAGTACATCAACGAACATCAGGTTGAGCTCCACGTGGCTCAATACGACGGTTTCTTGGACTACTTGCACAATAGAGCTGAGAGAGAAAACTTGACGGTCGGATCTTATCACGTCCTCCCGTCGAGTTTCATCGGAAGTCCGAGGGCGAAGAAGCAAGCGTACCAAGATGCAATGGCCATCTGCGGGAAATTTTGCAACCCAGTATTCTTCCTGACGTCTACCTGCAACCAAAGTGGAGGGAAATCACGGCCAACATTCCCAGCTATTTTTTGGCATCAGATCGACCCGATGTAGTCACAAGAGTCTTCCAGGAAAAGAAGATTGAATTAGTCAACGAAATTGAAAAGCACCAGGTGCTGGGATTTGTGACTGCACGGATACACAGCACAGATACACTGCACATTTCAGAAGCGCGGATTGTCCCACGGTCACATGGTCATTTGGATCGACGAGCGAGACGCCCGCGCTACAGCGGAAGATGTGGATGCAACTGTAAAGCATCCTCCTTCTCGGGTGAATGACTTTAAGGATTAAGACAAATATATATTAACACGGAACTCAGAGGCGTTTACCCACAATGACGACAGTGTATTACTAAAATAGGCCATAAATTATATGCATGTGCATGCATAAGAATACGAGAACTAAAGGGAAACAAAGTGTAAATGGAGACAACGTAAATTGATCTAACCGTAGTAGCGCGAGTGATATGGGCGAATTTAAAGACGAAAGTGAGACGATTTGAAATACAACTCAGATAGGCACTTACGGAAACAGGTAGGCGGAGAAACACTCGTAAGAGAAAACACTAAGGCAAGTTAGGCGTCGAACTAGTGTTGTTGAAGGCAACTGAACGTTTAGCGAGCTGCTAGTTGTCTGATCTTTCTTAGATTTGTGGGTTCACCATGAAACCTCACATCTCGTCAAAGTGGCGTATTGCTGTTGACGTGTCGCTATGTCACGCGTGCAGCCAATCAGAAGGTGTTTTTTTAATGGCTTGATCGGCGTCGCGCGGGCGACCAATCAAACGGATATTTATTTAATGGCGTGATATGCGTCGCACGTGTGAGCAATCACGGATTTTTGTTTAGTGGCGTGATGTGCGTCGCACGTGCGGGTCAGACAGCAGGTGTTCAATTGGGTCAACGCTAAGATGTCTATGACAAATGGTTACTATGCGGATTACAATATTCGAATAATATGCAAAAGAAGAGTAAATGCGGGAGAGTAAAATGTAGAAATAATTATATGCCAAGTGAGAGTAAACATAATATAATAAGAATGTGGGTATCCTAATTAAATGTATTTGTTGGCCTTCGTTACACAACCATATGCGTGGAAATTTTCGAAAGAACCAAGTATCTCAGACTGTACAAGAGCGTCATGGCACACATGAATCACGGTCCGTCTGAATTTATCAACAAAAAGTCCTTTTGCATGGACGGCGACAAGTGCTCAAAGTTTTTTCCGAAGCAACACAGCCAAGAAACCATCCTCAACGACAACGGCTACCCTACTTACAGACGAACAGATACGGAAGTTGTACACCACTTGAAACGAGGTCACGCGTATTTCGAAATGGACAATATATTGGTCGTTCCTTATATGTTTTTGGTAAAAAGTAAAATGAACTCATTGACGGCAATAGCATAAAAACATAGTTATATTCATTAAATTTTAATTACAACCAAAACCAAGCATTGTTTCTTTCGATCAATTTTTGATCGCGATCGCGTCAAGCCTGTGTGTAGGTTCTATTCGTTCACTAAATCTATTAACGAAGATGGCTCTCTCAAAATCAAACCAGTGAAGACGATTCCGGTGGACGGAGGACCGGATGAAAATCCCAGTTACCAAAAGGTTATTCAGGTAAAATCTATACAATTTCAGTATTCTTTAAAATATATTAAATAGAATAATTTTTTTTTAGATTGCTGTTCATCATTTTCTGATGAACAATCTTGCATTATTTGTTGCGGCCAACCCTCCTCAACAAAGCGCGTTTAATCAAATTGAAAGAAAAATTACCTCATTGAGCCGGGAATTAAGTGGCGTTATTCTCCCTCATGATCATCATGGATCTGATCTCGATCTTTAACGACGCACCATTGACGCAAATTTTTAGCTAAGAAATTTTCAGCAAGCTGGCGAGGTGATTCCTGACGTTTGGTCACTGTTGGTAGTTGATGGCCATCCAACTGTAGTGGAATATATTTCCCTGCATCAGTCCGAACATCCTGTTGACAGTATTTTGAAGAAACCACAGTCTTGGATACATCACCATGTCAGAACGAGCCAGTATTTTACGCAAGTAGTCTGAATCAAAATATTGCTTGCCATCTCGGAGTTTGTATTTCAAAATCATGGATACTCAGTTTCTCCCAACGCCTTTCCTGATGACTTATACCTCAGAAGGTGTCAAGATTCCTGATCCGTCAGTAACTGCTGTTGGTCCAGCCAAGCACAAGTTCCCACGGCTAGCTGTCCAAAAGATGCATAATGCTAGCCTCCTCCCTTCCGATGCCTTAATATATCTCAATATTCCATATGATTTATATTGCCCATCCGTAACGTCAGTAATATCACAGAGGATGTGCAAGTCCTGTGATATGTACTTTGCGCCCAAAGTCATGCTTCAACAACATGTCAGCCAACACAAACGCCCACCACCAGCTACAGCTACACGAGCGCGTCCTCAGCGTATTTGACGTCAGCGTGAATTGATGGTCATAGCAGAACAAGAGAACGACCAATCGATTGATTGCCTAGACGAAAGCTAGGTGGATTTTAAAGGACTCTTACCAGCAGAGGATGCGAGAGTTTCTGATGTAACCCAAAATCCCTCTTTCTAAGCTGTCTGATACCACAGATTGGTTCGAATAGTATTCGAAAACTACTATATGTGTCCAGTTGTTGCAATTAATGCAATGCCAAATCGAACCAAACATAATCAAGACGCAAAATACAGAAAATGATCGAATTTTTACATTAAATGTAAAAGGGGTGGGGTTGTTACTGTTGGACGTTCTTTAGAGGTAGGGATCGGATTGTTTGAACGACATCGGAACGTGGGGGGAGAGGGTTCATTTTACAAGATTCATTTTAATTTCGTGGCCGATTCTTCCCATCCTTTGCAACGACCACGCGCGGAGAGGGTTAGTGGCTTTGTCGGAAAATTTATGGTTTTGGCTCGCAAATTCTCAAGATCCAGAATCGAAACTAGTAGTCTATCGATTTAAAGTTGTACCCTTTGGAGCCAAATCATCGCCCTTCATCTTGAACTCGGTCATCATTCGTCATCTTGAAGGAGAACAATCATCCACTGCTCGAGATATGCATCGCAGTGTGTTCGTCGACAATATCATCACTGGTTGTGAGAATGAGAATCAAGCCCTTAACTATTACACCCAAGCAAAAAAGATCATGCGACGTGCTAATCTTCCTCTACAAGCATGGGGTTTCAGCAGCGAAGGCCTGGAAAATAAGCTAACAAACTTTGGTGATTTGGATCCTTCTCCTGTATCAAAGACTATTGGTTTATCATGGGATCAAAAATTGGACTCACTTAACGTACAGTCAGTAGACTTACTATCCTACTCCTCAGAAAATGCCTCAATGAGAGACGTTCTACGAGGAGTAGCATCCCTATACGACCCGCTTGGATTTTATTCGCCGCTAACTATAAGTGGGAAGATCTTTCTACAAGATTTGCATGAAGAAAAAATTAAATTAGATAAAGTTATGTCTACAGCTAATCTCAAACGTTGGAAGGAGATCGTCCAGATCAGATCCAGATCCAGTCTCAGCCAAGACATTATTTCCCTTCATCGTCACCTGATAGAGAACTTCACGTTTTCTGCGATGCGAGCCGCCGTGCCTATGGCGCCGTTGCCTACCTTCAGCACAAAGGAAAAGTGGCATTTGTAATTGCGAAATCAAGAGTTTCCCCCCTGAAAAACGAAAAGAAGGAAGGCGAACGGGAGATATCAATTCCAGAAGCTGAATTGATGGCTGCGTTTATCGGAACTCTCATTGCCGAAACGGAACTCGCAGCGCTGGAATTGCACGAGTTCAAGACGCAGGTGTACCTCTGGAGCGATAGCCAAATCGTCCACTTTTGGATCTCCAAATCCGAAGGCCATCCTCGTCAATTTATCACCAATCGGGTGAAAAAGATCCGCGATTCAATCGACGAAGAGCCGCTACGTGGAAATATGTTCCTACAGAAGAGAACCCCGCCGATATTCTCTCTCGAGGTGGCTCCTTCTCAGACTTCCGATCATCCCTGTTGTGGAAAAAGGGGCCTAGTTGGTTGTCCGATCGAAAGCTTTGGCCAACGTGGTCCGTCAGCCAATTCAAGAAGTTCCTAACTCTTCATTTAACAGCATCATTTGCCAACAAAACAACGGAGGTTCAGCCAGAGTCCGGCATTGCAACAATTATTGATCCTACAAAGTTCAGATGGCTATCTTTGCGCCGAACAACTGCCCAGATATTTCGACTTTTGGAAAACTTACGGCTAAAAGACCCCACCAGAGAGTCGTGGAATCGCCAATCCCTCACGGCAAGGGAACTGCAAGCAGCCGAAAATGTCTGGATCCGGTATTTTCAAGAAAAATACTTCGAAAAGGAGCTTCAATACTTACAATCCGATAAGAAAGTTTGGCGGCCTTCACTAGTTTCTCAACTAGACCTTTATTTGGATGAATCCCGAATCATCAGGAGTAGAGGGCGACTTCAAAACGCTAACATGCCGGAATCGGCCAAATTTCCCATACTCATACCAAAATACTCGGTGCTGGCCAAATTGATCATCCAGTCAGTTCAAGAACACATCTTCCACTTTGGAGTCGATTCAACGATTGCACATCTTACCCAACAATATTGGATCCCGTCCATACGACCACAAGTGAAGGCAATCTGTCGAAGTTGTGTAAAGTGCCGTAAAGATTCTGGCCCGTCTTATCGACTACCCGATCCAGCTCCCATGCCGGCCGACCGAATTAAGGAGAGCTACCCCTTCGCAGTGACTGGAGTGGATTACTCGGTTATAATTCCAATTCGTGGTGCGGAGAAAGGCATGGAGGCCAATGCCTATGTATTATTGTTCACCTGCGGAGTCTCTCGCTCCATCCATCTTGAGACCGTAGAAGATATGACAGCCGCATCATTCATCGACGCTTTTAAACGGTTTATCAGCCATCATCCAATTCCTCGTATCATCTATTCCGATAATGCCACCACGTTCATCAGTGCGTCGAGCATTCTCGTCAGACTCTTCGATCAACCAGAAGTTGCCAAACAACTAGCAGATATGAAGATAACTTGGAAATACATCCCGAAACGGGCCCCGTGGTATGGAGGATGGTGGGAGAGACTTATTGCCTTGACTAAAATAGCTCTCCGCAAGATGAATGGCAGAACAAGGCTAAAATTTATTCAATTCCAAACGGTGCTTTGTCAAATCGAAGCAATTCTTAACGATCGTACCCTCACTCGAGTGCCAACTGACATTGACGGGCTGGAGCCACTGACTCCGTCTCACTTGTTGTATGGCCGTCGGCTTACAATTTTACCCTTTGACTTCGCAGCAGATGAAGAACTGCAAGACCCAAGCTATGGGATAAAAAATTCGGTTTCTAAGGCTTATCTTCGCTTTTAGAACGTATTACGTTCATTCTGGAGAACGTGGAATAACATCTATGTCCCGTCGTTCAGAGAGTACCATAAAAAAACTAAAGGACGAATGGAGCAGACAATCAGAGTAGGAGATGTGGTACAAGGTCACGCGGACTGTAAACGCTCAGAATGGAAACTTGCCATTGTTCAAAATCTGATTCGAGGAAAGGATGGACTCGTTAGAGCCGCAGAAATCAAGACAGCAAATGGCTGAACAAATCGACCAATCAACAAGCTCTATCCAATAGAAGTTGCCGAAGCACCTGAGGAGAGGAACAATCAGCCGCAGCTTATTGAACAGACCCGCACAGGAGGTTCACCACATTCACTCAACCAGCTAGCAGCAGAAAGGGAAACTCGTCTTGACTCGGTCAGATTACAACGTAAATCAGCTCAACAGGCTTCAAGAAATATCAAACACATCGCTAATCTGGACAATATTGATGAAGAGGAGTAGTTTTTTGCCGCCCGGTGTATGTCGGAAAATTTATTCCCGACCTCAGTTTGAGTACCCCTTCTTTCTTTGTTTAGGCCCAACGTCAGTCAACGTTTTTTGAAGCCCTTGGGCAACTATGGACTTGTATTTCTCAACCCCCTCTTGTTTTTTTTTGTTCCCTTCCTTTGGCTCAAGAAAAGGCTTCGCCTGGTTTTTTTATACAGATCTTTCCCTCTCAGTCTCATTACAAACGCTGTTCAAATCGGTCACTCACTCATTATCATCCCTTCATATTGTCGCGGTTATTTGAGGCCCCATGGACTAGTTGTCACGTCCGGCGCTTCTGTATCGGCTATTGACCGCAACTCTACCCGAGATGTCCGGCAGTCTTGTCAGCAGATATTTCTCCCGGTAGCTGCTGTCTACGTTAGTGCATAAATACTTGTGTGTGTCCCTTGCTGTGTCCCAGTCTAGTTGTAACTGTTTGTTAGTACTGTGTGTGTGTGAGCGCACCGACAATGAATACAATCTTAATCGCTACTTGAGTCTCAGCGTTATTCCTCGGTGCGACAATATCTCGTGTTATCTCAAACATCCGAACTCGTCTTTAGTTCGAATCAAATACAGTTGTAACGAAGGCCTACAAATATATTTACTCAACATGCCCACATTTTATTATCTTATGTTACTCACCTTTTTTCACTTATGATATCCACCTTTCTTCTTATGTTAACGTCTACAATTGCAACATATTTCCTGTTTACTTCCTTGAAACGTTGTTTGTCAATCCGGAGATGAAGTCATTGACACTTTTAACTGACCTCGATGAACACCTGCAACTGATGCGCATATGGCACAATAAATAAACAATCAGTTGATTGGTTGCTTATACGTCATAATCAATCAATTAATAAAACATCTCTTGATCGGTTGCTCGTGCCGAGTTGCGACAGGCAATCAGCGTCTGTGACCACTCCCGAAATGCGAGGTTTCGTGATGAACCCACATTTCCGACAAACAGAGTCGTTCGGCAACTTCCACAACGTTTAGACGCGGAAACTCGATCAGTGCAAATTCTTGAATTTGCTAGAGTCTTCTCACAGTTCTGAAACGCTTAGTAGTCGAATTATTGAGTGTTAATTCTGCGAGTATATTCGTGCACTTGTCTCTTTCCCTACTCTTAAACTTTGTCTCGTGCTTTTCTCCCTTTTGAACTGTCTGTTTCCCCCGCGTCCCGCTCTCGCTACCACAAGCCGCTTCGTATCGTTTTACCAACGTGCGCTCCCGTAACGCTCGCGCTACATCGGTAAGCTTCCAAATTGCCCTTATTCTGTTGGTCATTATGGTTTGGCTCGTTATTCCCTTTCTTGTCATATTGTATGTCCTTTCCCTTGTAATTCTTATGGCATTAGTCAAGTAAAATACACGTCTATCATTGTGGGTAATTCGCCTCCGAGTTCACTTAAATTCCTATTCCAAACAACATTTAATTCTTTGTAATGCTTCAACCCCCAAAAGGGATGTATTACACAGTGAAGTGCAACAGCATCTAAGTTCGTTTTTCTCTAAAGTCAATGTCGAAAGGTGTCATTTTCGACAGGCTTGGCGCCTAAACAATATGTCACATCAGTGAATAAACCTTTCTTGTTTCCTTTCTTTCTGCTGTTGCTAATTCATTAAGTAATATATATTTGCAAGTAGTTTTGAGTTTTGGCGTGAGATTTTGAGTGTTTGTGGGTATTTTTATTTTGATTATTATTTTCATTTGTTTTATTTTACACATTTTTGTTTTTGTGATATGTGAGGGAGTTTTGGCGTGCTTAAAAAAAGCAACAGCTGGTGTTGCAGTGGCTGAATTTAAGCGTCGCTACCGCTGACATCCCTGCTGGTTGTCCGACAGATAATTTTTGGCACGCATTTTGTTAAACAGCAGCCGCTGGTGTTTACAGTTGCTGACGTTATGTGTCGCAACCACTGACATCCCTGCTGATTGTGCAGTGTGGTGTGGTGTCGTTGCGAGCACCTGTTGTATGTTGCGCTGGCTGACGTTTAGCATCACTATCGTTAGACTTTGATAATCGAGGAAAATATTTAATTGGTGGTTTTGTTTTGTCACTTAATTGCTCCAGACAGAGAAAGTGAGGAAACTTTGTTTACCTGCCACCATTCGGCAACCCTTCGGTGCCAAAGAAGAACAATAGCCAGGGAAATAAAAACCGTAAAAATAAATATAACCGGGAGAAGAGAGCTTTGAAAAGAAGGAATGTAAAATGGGAGAAGGGACAGCAAGCGGTAGAACCTACCCTGGAAGAGTGGCAGGCCCACGTAGTCCTTGTGTTGGAAGAGTCGCCTGTACCATTGACTGATTTAAACGAAAGCTCTTGCAAACGCGAGAGGACCCGATATAATGAAACCGTTCAACCTTGGGGAATTATAGTGGAAAACCCCCACGTTGGAAAGCAAGTCAACCTGCTACTGCAGGTACTTCTTCCAAATCGACACGGAAAGTTGTAAAAGAGGAGTAAAATTTAGAAGAGGAGGCCGAACTAAATATAGGAGGTCCGGAATTCACTGACTTGGATACCCTGCCAGTACTTGTTTGTCCAAATTAGTCAACTTTCCTGTATGAGAGGTATTTCCAGAACGCCAAGGCAGAGCAACGTCACCGGGAGAAAAGGCTAGAAGGAGAGCGAAGAAGATTCCTTGAGTGGAGGAATGGAGGAGCATCTTAGCATCGAAACCTGATCTGCCCTCAACCACGATATTCAGCTGAACGTTTCATTCGTCGACCCGAGGTTCGTAGAGAAAGGGAAATGGTGCGAAGATCTTCCTGGTACAATAGGCTGTACCACTTTTTTGGTGAAAAGAACATAAAATTAAGTCAACACTGCGTGCATTCATGTCTCTGAACCCGTTTAAGTGTATAAAAGGAATAGTAATAAATGTGTTAGTGCAAAGAGTAACGACTCATACTCGTTACGCTGTGGGTGTGCCGGAGGAAGTAATTGTTACAATCCAGCTACAAATGCCAATCAATAAGACTTGATCGATGCGCTTGTGACTCTTACTACTCAGATGGCAGCCCAGAATGGTGCCAAACCGGATTATTGGCGAGCAGCGAATGATATTCCCATCTTTTCCGGTACCCCAGCAGAAGACTTGGACGATTGTATCGCAGACATTGGCTGGATTGTGCTGGTGGAAGGATGGAATGGAGATTATAAGCAAAGAGTGGCTATTTCAGAGTCGGGGGGGGGGATTACAAAGAATTGGCAGGACCTGACTGGCCACTGTTTGGTTGAAGGGGAGTACTTGGTCGAAAGGTTTGAAACTACTTTCCGTCCGCATTTAACATTGGTAGAATTGGGAGTGAAAGTCGATTAAAAGGGATAAATACCGGGAGAGTCTGGTACACAGAACGCTTTGGAGAAAACCAAGCTCTGTCGACTGTGTCCTCAAACGTTAATGGAGCCTCAAATCGTTTTTTATCGAATACGTGGCATTCAGCTGCTAGAAAAACCGACGGCCCTGATGAGTAAACCGCCAGGAACTGTAGCTGATTTTATCGATACCAGTGTCTGGAACAGCTCGGGGAGCCCGTGACGTGACTTTACTGGTGGAACACCAGCTACTTATGCCATAGAGAAGGAACTACTGACAAAAACATTGTCCCAATTGCCAGGACAGCCTAGTCATACCGTGCCGCCCAACTGGAGTCCTACGAGGAAATCTGGATACCCTTCTGGATTTGTACCGGCTCCCCCGTGGGGGACCTCTTGTGCTGCCAGTCATCTGCCAACGTTATAGAACAGTGGGCCTCAGCCTTCTGGTGGAGCAGTACGTGATGGCGTATATAGGGGTTGCTACACGTATATACGTGTTGGAGTACACAACTAAGGGTTGCTATAACTGTAATCAACGGGTCATAGCGCTTGAGACTGCCCGATCCCTACGAAACAGACCTGTTCCAGATTTGGCCAACCCTGTCACCTCTCGAGTGATTGCGGCATGACTACTCAGCCAGAAAACTGATTGGTCGGTCCGATGGAGTCGGGACGTTAGTAGGATCCATTGGACAATGTAAAAAAAGCATTAGTTATACGGAGTGACTACCAAAGGTGAAGGAACAAATATTTAATGAAGACTGAGAAGGAAAAACAGAAGCTTCAGTCGACAGTGGGGCCGACTAAAGCCCGTCGTGGTATTTGGAAGTAACTTTGCAGAGCCCCAAGAGCACTTTAGCGGCAATTAAGAGATCTAAATTGTCCTTAAATATCGCTAAATTTCGATTCGCGGTGGCAGAGATGGTAATTTTGGGTAACGTTATCATTCAAGAAGATCTCTACTCCGATCCAGAGAAACAACAGGTGATACGAGAATTTCCACGCCACATGAAAGTCAGCCAATTGCAAAGTTTTTTGGGTTTTGCAACCTATTACGTCCGATTCATCAAGAATTTTGCAACCCTAGCGCAACCCCTTCATTCATTTCTCAAGACATCACATGTTTGGGGAAGAGAAAGTTGGGCAGATTCTACCGAGGCATCGTTCCAGCAGCTTAAAAACATGTTGGCTTCGACCCCCGTTTCCGGACGATTGGAAGTGTTAACTCCGGACGGATGCAAGTAAGGAGGGTATCGGCGCCGATCTTCTTTAAACTAAGGACGAAAAGGAGGAAACAGTAGCATTTATCAGTCGGCGGCTCAACCCCCACGAATTCAACTATGACAGCAATGAACTTGACTGCCTTGCGGTCTTCTGTGCATTGCAGAAGCCTCGCCACTACGTTCATGGAAGGCCGGGTGAACTAACGGTCGTTACAGAGAATTCAGCAGTGGCATGGATGAAGAAGAAGACCCAAGTGGGAAACAAACCTCCGGCAGTCGATGGGTAGAGATTATCGCTGAATATGGGGCTGTCTTTAAAAATCGTCGTAGGACTTGTAATCAGATCGCGGATGAACTATCCAGAAATCCAGTAGAACGAGAAGACAAAGGAAACGACGGAGGACTTTTAGCATGCGCCATTACACACAAGATCCCTGGCGAAGAAGACATCCGCATACGTCAATGGACAGACGAAGAGTTGCGACCAATCATACATCAGCTAGTGGCAACCGAAGTCACAGAAAAAGGGGAGCAACCTACTGAACTATATGCGGTGAAAAATGGCGTTCTATACAAGAAGAGAGAGAGGGGGATTCTGAGGGAAATTTTTCCAAATGAGGGGTTTGAGGTTACTGAAAGAGAGGCCACCGACAGGCCATCGCAACCAAATGTATATGCAACATTTCCCAGACGGTTGAAGCGGAGTTAAAACCCACCAAGGTGGCAAAAGGACTGTCCATGATTTCTTGATGGAAGATCAAGAGTACGAGTCCCTTATGTAACGTTGCTCGAGTATGTTAACGTTTTAATATTGATTCGATTGCATACTGTATGTTTATATCCAAAGATAGTTATTTGTTTAAAGTTTTGCCAAAATATGTGTTGTTCTGTGTGGGTTTTTCCGCAATATGAATTGTCCTGTGCGAGTTTTTATAGTTTTGTTTGATTGTAACCACGATATGAGATGTCCTGTGATTAGTTTTGTCGCAATATTTGTAGTGTTGTCTGGGTTCTGTCGAGAAAAATATTTGAAATGCAGTTAAGTCGGGGTGACAATAGGTATCATCCATAGTGTCGCTCGAAGACGATCGAATGTTGTCAGGAAAGACCGAATGTGGTGATACCAACACTTTGCTTGCAGCATCATTCTGTGTTTTAAATAGTCTGAGAGCCCATTCCCTTTTCCACCCTTTAAACAGCAAATATTTCATTGTTTCTGTTTTTGGACAGGTTTCTCAAAATCTTGGGACTGCAGTCATTTTGGGTTTGGCATTGTTGACAGCATGGAGTTCATGCTGCCTTGTTCACAGCAGCGTGGACTGTTTTCTAACACTGGGTGAGAACACTTCCTTTTGTATCCATGCAAGAACCATTTAAATGTTTCCGAATATGTGAATGAATATTTCAATCAAACAACAATCTTTTTTAATGCAGTCTTTCTGTGTCAGACATTGACAGCAGAATTGACTATTTTCTAGTATGAGAGACCGTTCCCTTTTGAAGCCCTCAAACAACAACCATTTCATGGTGTTTTTGACAGCTCAATTGACGGTGTTTCAACACTCTGAGATACCGTTTCCTTTTGCATCAAGAAAACATTTTATTAATTTTTCCTGAATTTTAAATGGTATCTCAACATTTTGGAACTTCAGTCTTTTTGATGGTGATATTCGTGAGAGCACCATGAATTACATTTCAATATTTTATGAGGCCGTTCCTTTTTGCATCAATCAAATTACCATTTAATTTTCTCTGAATTAGGAACGGTATCTCAAAACTTTGAAACCACGGTCAATAATTGCTTGTTAAATTCTTGACAGCAGCGTTGACTGTGTTCCAGATTTTGGAAGACCGGTCCCTTTTGCATCCTTCACATCACATCCATTTCATTGTTTCTTAAATGGAACAGTTTCTCTAAAACTTTGAACACAGTCTTTTTATGGTTGACATTCGTGACACCAGCATTGACTGCTGTCAACGTTTAGATAGATTGTCCCCTTTTGCATCTCTCTTTTAATCATTTTATTTTTTCTTAATATTTAATGGTTTCTCAAAACCTAGAAATACAGCCTTTTTGTGGTCGAGTTTATTTTGTAGCTGTGCCTGCGTTTCACAAATTGAGAAACCATTCCCTTTTCATCCATCAAACAACATTCTTTGTGTGTGTGTGTGTGTGACATTGACAACTAAATTGATTGCATTCCTACATTTTAAGAGGCAGTTCCTTTAAGCATCCTTCAAACAACAATTTTACAGAAGATGTGTCCCATGTATCACCGAGGACATTTGAAATCAGTATTTTTTTATTGGAACCTCATACAAATAGGTTAAACTAATTTTACTTACCACAACTTTTACTGTGCTTCAAAATTTTGAGAGACCGTTCTCCTTTGCCCCAATCAACCAACAGCTATTCCATTGTTTCTGAATTTGGAATGGTTTCTCAAAATCCTGGAACACAGTCACCTTCTTTGTGACATTCCAGAGAACAACATTAACTACATTCCAACATTTTAAGAGACTGTTTTTTTAACTTGAAACAACCGTTTCATTGTTTCTGAAATGGACAGGATTTCCAAAAGCTTGGGACTGCAGTCATTTTATGTCTGACATTCTTGACAACAGCAGGACTGCATTCCAACTTTATCACAGGCAGTTCCCTATTGCATACTTTAAAAAACTATTTTGTAGAATAGATGTCATGCTTTAAGTAGTCAAGCTGTCAAAGTATCAGGTATGTAGCAGCAGTAAACAAGTAATACGTTAAGCTGAAAGGTCTTAGTTGTCAACACGTTTTTCAACAGGGTCTCTATTCCAGCGAGTAAAACCATTTAGCATCTTGATTTTATTTGATCAATTTTTACAGTGATGTTTCAGGTGACTGTTACGCTGCCGACCTCAATTGAAATGTGACGGTTTGGAAAGGTGATATGCTAAATTTAGATAAATATTATGCAGAGCCAAAACTTTTGCAATTTCATCAGAGGAGTGCTGAATCCACGATAAGATCATGATACCTAATAAAATGTTGCCATTTCCTTCATCGATTTGATGGCCTGGTTCTCGTGATATTTTTTATATCACAGCAATATCCACATTTTTTTTTTTTTTGTTCTTCAATATTTTTCTTCTCCTTGATTTGTCTTAATTTATGTTCAATTTCTCTGCTCTCATGATCAATTTTCTTTTTTTTTCATACCATTCTTTTTCGTTTGATTTTCCACTTTTTCGTACCCATGAGTCTCAGCGTCCACTGGCGTGGTTTCCTCCAGCGGTAGCTCCCCATTGGGAACTCGTGTCCCGCACTTCCAGGTACTTATTCGCTCCAACTCAGAATCCCGATGGGCATTCAGTTCAGGTCCGGGTATACCTTGTAGGAGTCGGGTTCACTCGTCCCATTGTGAAGAAGTCCCATTGGAGGGCGCCCGCATCCAGCGGCTGGAGTCATTGGGAACCGCGTAAGTAGAAAGATATCGTGTCAACTGCCTTCGATATCACTAAGGTGAAGCTCTCCCTCAGTCGCTCCTCCTGGACCGCGACGAGCCGAATTAGACCCGCCACCGGTGGCGGACCTGATTTTCCTCTACATTTCTTATTTACATTTTACTTCCATCTTCATCTTTACTGGCTTCACTTATTTCTTCCCCTGTAGTTTTCTGTTCTCTCTTACTTTTCTCTTCATGCTCACCAGCCTACTTCTTCCTCTACATTTCTCATTCCTTTCTTCATTGCACCTTCCTAAACTTGCCTTTTTTTATCTTCCTCATCCTCCATGATTGTCTAAAAAAAAACAGAAGCTACGGCTCCTTCGTCATCAAACAGTGGTATTTCAGACCAATTTTGGTCTATGTTATCATAGTCTGACCACAAGCTTCAGCTGGTGGAGATGCAGGGAACCATTCTTTCTATTGAAAAACCTAGCTCTTGTGAGTTTGCTGATGCTGGTGATTGAATGTTCAAACTTTTACCGGTGTTGTCTAAAGAAATTGGAATACAACGTGCCTAGAGATAATGTTTGCAATATTTTACTTTAAAAAATAACGAGTAGCATGGCTCAACTAATTGCAGTCCCTTGCTTCTTTTTCAACACCACTTGATCTAACTAAACATGGCCGGTAGATGGCGTTGCTAAGCAAAGCAACTGACAAACTATATAACAAATTACTATGCTTAACATTTCAACATGCTCATAAAATCGAATAGATTTCTAACAGAATTTTCCAATGTTACCTCTATGGTTTCCACTGGACAAAACAAATAATTAGAAAACAAAACATTACTTGTACTGAAAGTAAGTATTTGTATTTATTGTAGGTATATATAATATGTATAAGTTAAAATTGGTATTTATTGTACATATATATAATATTTATGTTATAATGAACGAAAGTTAAAATGACGAGATATTAAACTGATTGTGGCCAACATTTGATAATTAAAGAATAAAAATATACAAATGTAATGCTGTGTTACTAAAATTTCAAAAATTTATTGCGTTCTAAGATTATGAGAGACAGTGATCGGCCGAATCAGTTTTGGTTCTAATGAAAATTTTTGTTCGAATCCAGGATTTAAGCCAATTTTGCTTGATTTCCGATTTTTTCATTTGAATTTATTTCTGATTTTGTTTTTATCCCTTCAGTTTAATTTATTCCAATCAGTGGTTCTCTAAATAAGAACAAATTTTAAATTTTTTTTCTGCAATCTCACACATCTTGATAAACTAGACGATTTTTAAATTGTATTGGCTCCCCACTGACGGAGTAAAGACGTAAGAGGTATTCATGGTACACACTATCTTTGGACCTTTGTTATGTTTTCTGGTATTTTTTTTTTTTTTTTATTTTTTTTTTTTTGTGTAGATCCAGCTGTGTAAAGGAGAATGACAGGAACCGGTGGCCAAGTCGCAGCGGTTACCGGTCAGATGGTAGGTCGGGTGTTCTCCTATAACTGCGGCTGCAGTGCAGATCTGGTGGGTGGTGCGCCCCGGGAGAGTCGAGTAGGCCCGTGCCCCCCAACATCGTCGGTTGGTCACCTGGTGCAGCTGGACCTTCCCCTTCCCGGTCGGATGGCAGGTTGGTTGATCTCCTGTAACTGCGGCTGCAGTGCAGATCTGGTGGGTGGTGCGCCCCGGAAGAGTCGAGTAGGCCCGTGCCCCTTAACGTCGTCGGTTGGTCACCTGGTGCAGCTGGATCTTCCCTGGTTGACGTATGGCACCTTTCCCCTCTTATGTGTTCTCTAGCTATCCTAAGCGAGCCTTGGATGGCAAGGAGCCTCGTGTCCCGACGGACTTTGTTCCATCCCACAGCTCCAATGCCCACAGCCCTTGCTATAAGATCGTTGGATGGTAGCCATGCACCAAGGGATCCCACTACGAATGGCATGGTGTTCCCTAGGTGGGTATATTTCGTCACTTTTCTTTCGTGGGCCAGCTGCAGGTTGGATGGTTCATCGAAAGGGACAGTGATATCAATTATGAGGGCGCCATCATCTGTATCCACCACAAGGTCCGGGCGGAGGGAACTGTTACCATAGGCGCGGTTCTTGCGGGTGGTATGTCCCGCCTTATTGATAGCCTCTTGAAGCCGATCCAGGATCGCATCGTGCCTGCTTGTCATTCTGCCCATATTGTTGACACACGCATTTAGTACATGGGTCGTGGTTTCCATCGGCTGGCCACATCGCCGACACGACTTGTCAGGTGGCTGATAACCCGGGGCGCCATGGAGGGGGAGTTTAATTTCTTCAGTTTAATTTATTCCAATCAGTGATTCTCTAAATAAGAACTAATTTTAAATTTTTTTTCTGCAATCTCACACATCTTGATAAACTAGACGATTTCTTGGTAACCGATTCATTAAAACATTGCAAAGCAAATTTTTTGAGGACAGTGATCGGCCGGATAAATATGAAAAGTGATTGGAATAAAAAAATAAGAGAATAACACAATCAAAGAATGAAAGAATAAAAAATTAGAATAATTCAATGATTTTTTATTCAGAATCAAGAAACAAGAATCGGAAGCAAAATCTAAAATTAAAATCAGAATTAATAGTTATAAAATCCAAAGAAAACAAATGGTGAGAACAAATGGTGAGAAAAGAACAAATGGTGAGCTGACAGCAAAGAGAAATATCCCCGCCCATTCCTGTCCGGGGGTGAAGATTCATTCAAAACCACTCCAAACTCTTCAGAACCATTCCCCACAAAACAACCAATGTTCGATCCAATGACATATCCACTACTCTTCCCCTACGGTGAAGATGGATGGTATGTAAACATGCCCTATAAAAGTATGGTGCAAAAGAGAGGAAGCAGAAGAGTGGGCAATTGATGTGAATGAAGAGAAAAAGATAAATCTCCCAAGGCTTAACGAGATACTGCGACTAGAAAATCTACCAGTAGAAGGCTTAGCTGGTGAGGATGAGCCGCTGGAACAACCAAAACCAGAATCAGAGGAGCAAATTAATGACGACGAAAACGATTCACAGCGATTGAATCGTGGAGAAGGACGTCGGAAGAGGAACGCAGTGCGAATTTTACAGCTTTCTCATGTCGATTTGGGATTACTTTATCAATGTATTCGCTGGCAGACCATTCACACAGCAATGATGGTAGATTGTTACGTCAAGATTGAAGCCAACCGCGTCAACTACATCCGCGAACATCAGACGGAACTTCACGTTGCTCAATACAACGGTCTATTTGCCAATCAGCAAATATCTGGCTGAGAGAGAAAACTTAACAATCGGATCGTTTCACGTCCTCCTTTCGAGTTTTATCGGAAGCTCGAGAGTGATGAAGCAAGTGTTCCAAGTTGCAATGGCCATCTGCGGAATATTCGGCTAACCTGTATTCTTCCTGGCATTCAACTGCAACCCCAAGTGGAGAGAAATCATGACCAACATTCTCAGCCATTTGTCGGCATCAAATTTGTCAACGAAATTGAAAAGCCCCAGGTCCAGGGATTTGCGATTGCACGCATACAAGCCATTTAATTTCAGAAACGCGAGTTGCCCAACTGTCTTTGGCTTTGAAGACTATGACGCCCCTGCTAAACTGGGACATGTGGATCTACCCACATGCACAGAAATTCCGTTTAAAACAACGCATCCAAGACTGAATAAGATCATCATTATCCACATGATTCCCGGTCCATGTGGGTTATTCAACAAACAGTCACCTTGCATGGATGGTGACAAGTGCTCAAAGTTCCTTACAACCCTTAAATATCTCACAAGTTTGATTCCCACATAAATCTTGAATACTGCGCTTCTATCGTCAGCATCAAGTACGTATACAAAGGATAAAACTGCTTTAAAATGAATCAAAAATTGGGAACATATCCGCTCAAAGAAGGCGAAGTACCGAGGGTATAGTGGGACGAAATCACTTACCAACTTCATGCACGGTATGTCAGCACGCCAGAAGCCTGTTGGCGAGTTTCCCCTTTCCAACCGTTCCTATTCCAACTATCGCCTGGCCGTCCATTTACCCCGAGAACAGCCTTTTTTTCAACCGGGAATCAAAATGGAAACCGCTATCAATGCCACCTCGAGAGATACCAATCTGACTGCTTATTTCAAGTTAAATCGGGTCGACGAAGACGCAAGTTCTTCGACGCAATATTTCTATAGAGAAAAATCTCACCATTACGTTTTCATCAAGAGAACTAATTCATGGAAACCTCGAGTAAAAATGTAAAAGATCATCGTTCGCCTATACACCGTTTCTTTTTCATCAACGTTAAAAGGGCAACGAACTTTGAAGATTTGTGGACGTCGACAAGGTTGTCCATTCCACTTTCAAAGCGGCACCAATAGCAATGAAATTGCTGAAAGATTACAACGCTTGGGCATAGAGCCATGAGAGAAGTGGCAGCATTCCCAAACACCTCTTCAACTGAGGCAGCTCTTTGTCAATATTTGTCTCTTCTACAATCCCTCCGAGGTTCTGCATCTCTGTGAAGCTACGTCTCCACAATCAGACGATGGAAGATCTCACCTAGCCTAACCCTGATATCCATCTGATAAACCAACTGGCCGAAGCCCAGATGGAAGAAAACAGCGAAAACTGTCAAAGAGAAAAGAGACTGATTGGTGAAATGAGGCTGGCCGGCATGGTTGCTGGCAACGATCTGAACAACTTACATTCGCAGCAATATTTCCTTGATGGTCCTGGAGGAACGAGAAAGACATTTCTCTACAACACCCTAATATAAGTCCTCGAAGGCCAAGAAAAATAAGTCATTGCAATGGCTTCCACGGGGATCGCGTCAATTTTGTTACTGGACGGGACAAAACTTACCATTCACACTTCAAGATTTATCCTCCAAAAACAGAGACGATAAGATCGAAGATCAAAGAAGTTAGCAACAATGCGCAAATGATCAAGAACGTTAGTCTCGTCATTTTTGACGAACCAACTACGATCTCGAAACGATCAATCTTCTCTTCCAAAAAGTCGTGAAGAGTCACGTCGATCCCTACGCTCCCATAAACCATAAAGAGGAAAAAAATTCCGCCTCGGTCTTCGGACTTAATAAAGCACGGGCATGGCCCTGGGGGCAGTTTCCAAGTGAGCTCAACCATGAGTTTGGTTTTTAAGTTTATAACCAACTCATTTAAACCGCCTTTGGTCTACGTTTTCACCCCGCATCACCACTTACAAGAGCAACGCCTCACCACAAACAATTGACACTATAACTGTTCCGAACGCTCACTTGCAGTGGAGTCGTTGGAATAGAGATAAGGGATGGAGTGGATGATAAATGAATGAAATTAGGACGTGAGGGATTTAATTTAATTTATTTCTTGGTTACGTTGGACAGGGAAAACTGACCATTAGCATTTGAAAGAGAATGGAGACTGTGTTTAATTGGTTACAAAATACGGGAAGGTAGAAAAAATGTACTTGTCTACGACTTAAAAATTACACTGAACTAAAAGCAAAAAAAAAATTCTTCTCGTAAACGTAGCAATGCCTTTGCCCCCCACAACCCTGCCCGTGAGGGCAGCACTATAAGTGACAATAACTTTTGTGCAATCATCAAGACCCACCAAAAAGCCGTCCATTCATTTACTCTCCATCTTGTCTCTTGTTACATTTGGAACGTAAGCAAGTTTGTGACAAACAAATTCGGCTATGCGAAAGGTCCGGATATCTTTTGTTTATGATTTCAAATGGCGTGATCTTGCCTTTGTCAGGTGGAATTCTGTTCCGAATATAAACCGCGTAAGAAGCAGCTTCATCCCACAACCAGAGTGGTTCATTACTTGAAAACAAAATGCATCTCACACTTTCCATGACTGTATGGTATGCTCTCTCTGCCCTTCCATTTTGCTCAGGAGTGCAACACAGATTGTTATGCTGAATTTCCATTTTCAGTGTCAATTTGGTTGTGTTACCATTCTTGAACTCAGTTCCATTATCAGTTGTCAGAACCTGAATGGATTAACCGGTTTAATTACGGGGCATTTGTCTTCATGAAATTGATCACGGTCCAACAACTGCACTCGCCTTTAAAGATAACAAAATAACCTGACCTCTCAGCCAAGTGAATGATATCGGTAAACAGACGTCACTCTTGAATCTTCCACCGATCTGTTTAGCCCTAGGTGTTTAAGAAGTTTTAAATGGTAACTTGTGTATTTTATCTTTAGCGCAGACTCAAAATTCTAATGGTTCACTTACCAAGTACAGTCCTTCAAGAATTTTCATCGTAAACATTCTTACGAGAATTGGCATGACCCAATCGTCGGTGCCAGGTAACGAGAGATATCACCTTTTGCGCTGAATTACCAAGTCTTCTACATCCTGTGATCTGATGTCCAAGTAATACATTGTTTCTGTTGCTCATTCTCCTCAAAATTACGAGTTGTTCGTCGTCGCAGAAGAAACATTTGTTTCCGAAAAATATATATTCCATTCCGTTTTCAGTCGCGGTTCCAAGTGAGAATAGGAACCCTAGAATCGCAAGTAAACGTGGATCAGAGGAGGTATCTCGATTTGGACCACGATGATGAAACCGCCGGATACATTGTTACTAAAACCTATCGAATTTGCCACAAGAATTGACCCGTTTTCAGGTAAACCCCCCTAAAATCGACCTAATTTTTTAATCGTCCCTTAATTCACTAAATGCCGGTGCAACACCTGGACCCACTTTAGGAAGTGATTACCTCCCAATGTCCTGCCCGGAACAATGTCGTCCTTGGGGGGATAAACCTGCAATGCAGTAGTAACCGCTGCTACGATAGCCTTAGAGTGGAGAAGCTCCCCTCGTTCTGCACAAAAGATAGAAAATTGAAGGAAAGCTGAGGCTTGTAAAAGGAGGTACATAAACTAAGTCAAAAAGAAGGCATGGAGGACCTATCTCACAAATCTTGACTCACACGGAGATCCGTTAAAGATGTAGAATTTCGTAAAAAGAATGTTAGAAAAATGGATTGGAAGCAACTAGACAAGGCTATAGCTAGATATCAAGACGGGAGAGATTAACAGTTAGAACAACATAAAGCCAACCTGTTTTGGGAAATTTTCAGCAGAAATTTCTCCACGACAATCCCTAATAACGAGACATACAAAGCAGTTATCTCTTCTAGCATAGCATCACCCAACCCAGACACAATTTGTACTGTCATCACAGTTGAATTAGACCAATTTTCTGAGGCCTGCGCACAACAGGATGTAGCTGAAGTTATCTCAAGACAACAGACTTTACTTTTGCCACTTAATATGGTCTTCAAGCATGCGTAAGTGACAGAGCAATAGGAAAACGCAATAGTGGCTCCGCTCCTCAAACCAGGAAAAATTGCTAATGGTCTGGTCCCCTAGCACCCAGTATCAACCAGTATCACTTTCTTCGGGTGCCTGTAAACTGTTCGAGAGTTTTAGCCTCGCAAATAGACTGTTTCGTGGAATCTGGGGATTCTGCACAACTCCCAAGCTGGTTTCAGAAGACGGAGAAACACTACGGACTATATTGTCCAGCTCTGGATCTCTCCAAAGCATATGATTGCGTCTGAAATCCAAGGTATCACTTCAAACTATCTAAAATTAATCTCGAATATTATTAGGATCATTTCTCATCAGGCAGAGAGCTGAGTGTTATAATTGACAGACATCTATTGTAATTCCACCCGATCAAAATGGGAGAGCCTCAAGGGTCAGTACTGAGCACGCTACTCATCAATATTATGCTGTACGACTTCATGACCCCCTCTCCTCCATCAACAGGAAAACATCCGTACACGGACGATATCACCGTGAACGTCAGGGTCAAATTCTCGTCTCACGCTGAAGTTTTCCTGCACCATTTTTGGAAAACATCAGACTTTGGGGACTAAAATGGAAATATAACTCTCCGGAGTTACGTTTGACTATAAATTTCACTGGCATTAACATATATTAGATGTCGTAGCAGACTGCAACCGCAAAAATAAACTATTTTCAATCTTTTCCAAAGCTCTATAGGGTCCCTGATCAAAACCCTCACGACCCTTTACAACCGTCTAGTGCAGAGCAAGAAAGACTAAGCTGTTATTACCTGTGACGCGTTTAACTGCAAGCAAATCTGTAATCGAGGAAACGAGCATTCATCTAAAATAATTCCTACGACTGAAGCTGGCTAAACAACAAATGATTTGCTAAAGCTCAGCCACAACCCAAACAGTTCAATGCATGCGTCGGTCATTCAGCCTTTCCACTCCATTAAGGGCTGGTCAATGTCAAAGACATCTTGTGTTGTCCATGATTTAAGGACGCTTCAACATCTCGAATTCAACTATTTACTACTGATCCGGACGATCATGATGTAACATGGATGATCCGGTAACTTGTGTTCAATATACTTCAATATACTTGTATTCAATGTGAATACACTGTTATACCATGAGATTTTACTTCTATATGTATACTGCATCAAATATACCTGTATTCAATGTGAATACACTGTTATACCATGAGTTTTTACTTCTATATGTAAGCAGCATCAAATATACTTGTATTCAATGTGAATACACTGTTATACCATGAGTTTTTACTTCTATATGTAAACAGCATCAAATATACTTGTATTCAATGTGAATACACTGTTATACCATGAGCTTTTACTTCTATATGTAAACAGCATTAAATATACTTGTATTCAATGTGAATACAATGTTATACCATGAGTTTTTACTTCTATATGTAAACTGCATGGAATATACTTGTATTGAATGTGAATACACTGTTATACCATAAGTTTTTACTTCTATATGTAAACTGCATGGAATATACTTATATTCAACGTGAATACACTGTTATACCATGAGTTTTTACTTCTATATGTATACTGCATCAAATATACTTGTATTCAATGTGAAAACACTGTGATACCACGAGTTTTTACTTCTATATGTAAACATCATCAAATATACTTGTATTCAATGTGAATACACTGTTATACCATGAGTTTTTACTTCTATATGTATACTGCATCAAATATACTTGTATTCAATGTGAATACACTGTTATACCATGAGGTGATACCGGATGATCCGTCCGACAAGTAGTCACCCGTTCCCACTCAGAACCCTCCAATCTGCAACACCGGATGGTTACCTATGACAAAAAGATAAACTATATTGAGCCGCAGCCTTGTCAGTAGTAATTTCCAGCCTCATGCCGCGTCGCTACCGCCAATAGCAACATTGGTGTACACGAATGAATCATTATATCAAGGAGCGAAAGGACATCGCCTGCTTTGCATGTCTTTAATCTGAAAATTTCCCGATCCTTACTGGTATAAAAAGGATCTAGTGTATTCTTAGCAGAGCTAGTTGGCATTAAACAATCAATAAACCAATGTTTGAATTGGAAACGTGGCCTGTCTAATGGGCGTGCTAGTTTCACATAAATTAGACACAGCTTTCGTGTGTACAAATTACGTCCATTAGATGATCAATTTAAATATTTTTTATTTAAAAAATCCTTTTTGTGGCGTTGTCTTACTTTTATAATAAATATCATATGGCAAATTGAAAAGGCTTTTGATATTTCCCTTCTATTTGTTTTTGCAACCATTAAATAAATAACATTATAATATTTCCACTGAATGCTCATCGATGTTGTAGCACTTGCTAGATATGGATGTAAGTGGATATTGGTGTTGACAGTAATGCCTGTTTCACCGATTCCAACTTCAACTGCGAGTAAATTTTTATTGCCAAAAATGGAACAGAAATGAATGCTTGTTAATACACAATGTTAATATTCTACTAAATTATTCTTACCATTCAGTTCATTCCTCAAAGATGGTGTAGCAATTGCTAGAGATTGAGGAAAGTGCTCAACGCTGGTGTTGGGAGTGAGGCCAGTTGCCTCATGATGAGTTTCAAAATTATCTGTGAGTAAATTTTGACTCCCTATAATTAAAGAGATAAAGAAAATAAGTATTACAGCATAGTTCAGATATGAAATGCCATTCTTTATTACGAACACATAATATTGTGTAGCATAATATAGCCTACTATTTTCTTTTTCTTTTAATGATCGAAATTACTTAAAAAGTAATTCATCAATATATTCTTTTCTGTATGGTGTTTTACGTCTCAGTGTTTGACGGTATCCTACTTGTGTTTTCATAGTCCGAACAGTACCACCATCTCCTTTGCAATAAGCCATTGTTACTCCAGACAGCGTAGAAAATTCGATGGACAGTTTTTCGTCTGGTCGGAAAAAAGAGATGAAGGAGCGAAATGCCATCAACATTGTGGCAGCTCTAACCGAGAATAGTCTTAAGTCTTTATTTACACGAATTTTTGTTCTTATTATTAATGAATTATCCTAACTTGTTTTAAATTTCAGATATTTAATAGATAATTTTTTTTTTTTACTAAATGGAATGTACAGCTTAAAATATTAGCTTCTTAGTTTCACCGCCGTCACTTGTTTGCGTCTGAACCCGGTAGCAGACAATTGTTTTAAAGTAGTCGCGTGTTCATTTTCGGTCGTAGATTTGCTCTTAATCTTCTTAATTCTTGAACTGGTTATTCTTATCCGCACAATTTTTTGAACGATAGATTCTCTAATTAATGTAAGTAATTTTTATGATATGCCTTTTTTATGACTTAAATCTGCAGTCATATATTCCTTTATATTTATCAATACTGGTCTTACTTTTGTTAGAGGGCAAGTTTCACCTTGTAGACTTAATCGTGAATGTCACGGTTCTCAACAAGAAGGAGAAACAAATACAAGTCGCAGTTGTAACAGATATTTGGGTGTCAGATGGGTTCTGCTACTACTCTAATTCCAAGAATGCTCTGCCTTTGGTCATGAAAAGAGCACCCGTTACAAAAACTTGGACCAAGTATCAAGCAACCATCAAATTAACCTGTGGTAACTAAACTTCTCACATTAAGTTTCTTAATATGAATAAAATAATATTTGTTAACATCTCAGAGACGTACACAGAAGCTAGGGCCAAGTTGGCTGAAACAAAATCTGACTTCGACACTCAGGTTTCACAAGATGATGAGGCATCGGCTGTGAATAAGGAGGGTAGACCCAAACGTAAAAGAAGACCTACTAATAAAAACTTTTTTACGGATGATTCGGAAGATGTAGAGAGTAGTGATTGTGATTTGGAGGAACATGACAACGAAGAAGTTGAAAAGGAACCTGCTGTCCCAGCTGGCTTGTGTGCTGTTAAAGGTAAGGCTTGATGTATTCATCGTCAATGTTCCTTTTCTCATTTAGATAAATCTGCAACATGTTATGTACCGCCACTATTGTCTACAGTACCTTCTAAACAGGGTTTCACTTTTCCACCTGTTGTCAACGATATGACAATCAGCCAACCAATAGCTGTATTAGTTAATCATTTTGACTATCCAACAACCACTACTCCAGCTCGTCAGCCGTATTTTACTCAAGAATATTTGGGTAGTGGAGACATTTCTATGCACAACCAGCCACCAGCAAGTAGTTATCATCGCGAAAATTTGAGTTGATTCTCATCTACCTTGCGTGCTATCCACCAAACATGTATCAACACAGCTTAAATCTGGAATTTTCTTATACTTCTTGCTATTTATTTGTAACTGAAAAATACCAAGGCTATTAAATTAAATTCTTGGCATTCTTTATTTCAATTTCAATGAATTTTGAATGTACAAATTTTGTCTAAAATGGATTTAGGGGAGGCAGTCCAAAACATAGACAAACAGCGTCTCAGCTACTTACGGATTTTATGCTTACGACATCCACTGTGGTAAGGGTTGAGATTCAAATACGTCCACATTTTGTCAATTTGGATATCCTATAAACGTAAGATTTTGACGTAGAAACATATGACATTAAGACGGATATTCCACGTACGATGGATGACCATAGTGGATATCCAATCGTCCAATATGGATAGCGAGAATACGTTGTTGAGAAGTAAGTGTGCTAGCAGGGAGTAGAGTAAAAAAAAATGGTAAAACTTTGTAAAATTCTTTGCTATGCCTAACGGCAAGTATTCCCAGCACACACTGATGTAAGGATGCGAGTTCACTGATGGGTGTCTCGTTTCCATGGCAATTTCTTACATGGTTTTTTCACATTTTACCATGTGCTTCAATTTGGCCTAAAACTCGATGCAATTGTGCTATTTGACAATAGAAGGCATTTCTATTTGAAAAGGGTGGTCGGATTTTTTTGAAACATACTGTACTTGGTACACGTTTGTGATACTTGTTTGTTCGATCTATCACAATGAATGATAATACAAAGTTTGAAGCTGTTATATAACGAAAAAAAGGTAGAGTAGTCGAGCTGCTCCACCATTAGTCCGGCGAATTTGCTAGAATAATGTCAGAACAGCTTCTCAACTGAAAATCAACACTGAAGCAACAAAAGATTTCTAAAGTATTTATTTCAGAATATTTCTTAGGATTTGCTAATTGCTATTATCAATTTTGGTTGTACTGCAGAACTCGTAGAAGATAATTGGCCCAGACTTTGCGACAGCAAAAAAAAAATTCTTAAGTGAGCGTTAAATGTTGAGCGAGAGATTCTAAAGTGTCTACATAAGTTACGATCTGAATAAAATGTTACAACCTCTAAGTAACCTGTTTGCTTGGTATGGTCTTGTTTAATCAAGCTAATTAATACAGTTGAGAGGTTGTCTTCTTCACTCTCAGAATTTTCGATAGAACTGCCTTCGCTCCTTGATGGCTGAAACAAAATATCTTCAGCCACTTGGGTTACTGCCATCACTAACCCTACCTCAGCACCGATATGCTCCTGAAGTATATTTTTGAAATCAAACAAAAATATGTTAAACTTTGTAATAATGCTTGGCATGTAATTATGATTAACATTGATTACCATTCCAGGAATTACAGATCAGAGACAAGTAAACAACGACTGAATAGACATTGAAGAACGTAAATGTGTCATCTGTTTTTTGTTGTTACAAATTTTAATGTTGGCGTTTTACGTCTGCTATGCTCACTAATTAAAATATATTGATTTGTGTGTAAAATTATTATCAATATTTTTGAAAAATTTAAAAACACCGTTATTTTTTAAAACTAATTTTTTAAAATATTTCTATCAAATTTACAATTAAGCATTTATGAAAGTGATGGGAAAGGAGGAGAAGCTTTCCACATGTTTAGATCAATTGTCATTTTATGGTTAACAGCGTAGTTCAACCAAAAAGTTCTACTCAACCTACCAAAAAAGCATTTTATGGTAAACCTAATAGTTGAGCAGCTCAACTACAAGTTGACGATAAAACGCGACCCAACCTGGAATATTCCGTAACCGTCAGACAGATGACTGGCTACACCGGACTAAGTACCAAAAGAGAACCGTATAAATTAGGAAGCAGACAAGTAGAATTGAATGGCATTTCACAACAAGTAGATAAATCTTTGTATGCATGCACCGTCTACGCTCAGGGTTTAATTACCTAATTATATTTATGCAAGTATCGACCAAAACTGCCGACCCAAGCTGCTGCAGAGGTCGGGAAGCGTTAGAGTGTTCGACATGTGTTGTTGGAATCCAAGGCCCTAGAAGAACACCAACGAAAATTCAACACGTGTATCACATGTAACAGTCTGACGCTAAATCTACACTCCATGCTGAGATTAAATATTAATATCCCAAAAGCTACCCAATTTAAATTCGTAACTTACTTGCCTAAACTCCCATCCAACCAGATCTGATCCAAATAATTTAGTCCTAAGCCACCTTTCTCAAGTTAGATTAATTATATCCAATGTATTCTTATTACGGTTTTTTTAACAGTTCTTTTGTCCTTTTTTTTTAAGTTCAGCCGGTGCGTAAGGAGTCTTAGTCCAATCACTGAGATGCCAGATAGCTGCAACGACCCGGCAATGCCGGTCGTCTGCAATGGCCCATCTCTCTAAAAAATATATACGATAGCGCCACATATGGGCAGAGTGACACAAATTAGGACAATGCAATCATTATTCCATGCCAAATTCCTCACTGGCAGACTCGTAAGTGGATTCCTCCCCTCATAAATTTACATCTGGTGGAATGAGCTCCTTCTGATCTGTATCTCCATTAGCTGATTAGTATGGGTTTTCTGTTGATCAATCACTACGTCTTCTCGCTCGAATCGCTTTCGTGCTGGCCCCAACTGGCTAATACGGCTTCAGCTGGGAGACGTGAGCTTGAAATATTGTTAGGCTTTTTCACGTAATTCGGCCAAGTAGATCCACAACTTGATATGTGACGTCTGTCGGCTGCTGAGTATTTATATTAATTACTTTTTATAATAAAGTTAGGCAGATTTGGCACAGGTTAGATTGGGTTTTCCATAGACATTTTGTGTTGTACAAATGGCAATAAGCGTTGTTACTTTTTTTTATAAAGAATATTGTATTTGGCTTGAATTTACGACAGTTGAATTTTTGTACATTATACGCTTGGGCTACTTTTCGTTTACTAATTTTGTGTGTACTAAAAACAACCAATTTTTTATTCAGTGTATTTCAGGAGGATATAAAACCTTCCTTCATTGAACGTCTAAGGCAAATAGACATCTCAACTGACTCAGTGTTCAGTTTGTTACGCGATCAATATATTGTTACGCGCCATTTTTAAGTCATCAAATGGCAAACAAATCATTAATTTAAGCAAGTGTAACAATAAATAATTTAATTTTTGTAAGTTTTAAAAATATTTTTAACACAATTTTAAAAACAAGAAGGTTGTGAACCAAGAGGCACTATCTAGTTAGTGGTGGAGAACCAAGAGGTTCTATCCAGTTAGTGGTCGAGAACCAAGAGGTTCTATCCAGTTAGTGGTCGAGAACCAAGAGTCTCAATTCAGTTTGTGGTGGAGAACCAAGAGGCTCAATCCAGTTTGTGGTGGAGAACCAAGAGGCTCAATCCAGTTTGTGGTGGAGAACCAAAAGGTTCTATCCAGTTAGTGTTCATGTGAAGGCATGTGAGGTAGGATCACTCACGTAAGTTTCTCCTATAAAATTGCAAAAGCTGGTGATAGACAGATAAATTTCTTCTTCTTCCGCCTAAAGAAATTTACTTTCATTATCACGTCAAATGAGCATAAAAAAATAAATGAGAAATAAATGGCTGAAAGTTACATGTGTTTCCAATGAAGGGTGTAACAAAGAGTTTGGTGCACCAAGACCAAGAGGCTCTATCCAATTAATGGTGAAGAACCAAGAGGCTCTATCCAATTAATGGTGGAGAACCAAGAGGCTCTATCCAATTAGTGGTGGAGAACCAAGAGGCTCTATCCAATTAGTGATGGATAGAGACATTTAGATTTGGATAGATAAACTTGGATTCATCAGTAAGGGCTAAATGTAGGTGCAGCCTATCAAGCTGATCAATATTGATAATTCTTGTTTGTGGCCGCACCTGTCCTGTTGAACTGTCAATTTATATATCAAAAGTCAAGTAGAAACAAAGATAAAATAATTAGATTACGTAATAAGAAATACATAGTTAACAAGATACTTACTTGAATAAGATTTATTAATCTTTTTTGGGTTTCACAGGGACGCACCCAGTTTGTCCAAATGGACATATTGGCACACTCCCTGTGTCACCCTCTCTCCTCTGAATTGTACGTGACACAGGAACGCACCCAGTTTGTCAAAATGAACATAGGCACACTTTCTGTGTCACTTACTTTTTCCTGGAAAAAAAAATTCCATTTATAATATAGACTTTAAAATAACAAACAATTTTTAAAATTAATAAGAATTTTAGTTTGTAATTCAGTTTGTTTGTTGCCCAGAATGATGATGCTTTTTTGTGATGCGTCAGGCGACCAACGACAAACTGTTGCCAGATTTAAAAATATATAAAATTTTACACTGAAAACAAAACTTTCGTATGTTTATTATTATGTTTATGATTTTTCAAAATTTTTTAGTAAAGATGATAAATACTAAAAACTAATACAATACTTAAAATTATGTTCTTTAACACAAAAAAGTAAGAGTAGAAACTTACCCAACACACGTGGTGGTGCAGGCGGAGGCCATATCCCTCCGCAGAGGTGACTCGACCCATATGGCATGGAGAAACTACACGGCGATGTCTCTATTTCTCTTCTACGGTCATGGCGGAATCGATGGAACGATTTCACTGAGCCTAGCCAATTGGCTTCGTATCCCATTACGGAGCAGATGGCTGCTTTCCGCATGACCCTCGACGCCACCATGCAGCAGGTAGTGTAGGTGGCGTTGGGCATCCTGCCGTCGGCGGCCACTACACCGGAGGCTGTTTTGAATCGCATTTCGGATTATATTCGAGCAAAATGAAAAGTTGCCTTGGACCGCGTAGCGTTCGAAGAACGACGGCAGGAACCTTCCGAGTCGTTCGATGACTTTTATATTGGCCTTCGGCGGTTGGCGAAAGCGGCGGATCTTTGCGGAACGTGTTTTGAGACGCGGATGGTGACACGCATCATTGCCGGCACACGTGACACTGCGACGAAGAAGAAGTTGCTAGCCATCAGCCCATTTCCTCCTTTGCAGCTGACCGTCAACCTTTGTCGCAGCGAAGAATTGGCCCGTGCTAACGAGCGGACTCTCAGCGGCCAATCTGGCGTGTCAGCTGTTCACACCAGGCATGGGCAGGCCGAACGACATCTAGGGGGCGAACGTGGTGCATGCGGACGTTCGGCACACGTACAAGGGACTACATGCCCGGCTGTGGGCAGGAAGTGCCATTTATGTGACAAATTATGCCATTTTTCTTCGAAATGCCCCAATCAGGACAAGGGGAAGAGCGGCACAGGTGGCGCTACCGGAAGCTCCGGTGGCAGCGCGAAGTCGAAAATGGTCCACATTACCATCGGAAATGTACAGACCAATCAGCGGCAGAGGGGTTCTCCCTCCATCTCGTTGGAGCTGCTACGGGAAGATGGCGCAGTCGCCACTGTCATTGAAAAGGGGGTTCCAGATCCCTTAGCTGAAGTTAGTGTTGACGGGCGCGATGTGATGGCAGCGATCAGTTTGATTGAAAGCGACCTGGCAGCCTCAGCGTTTGATCTCGTGATGGCAGACCGGTCGACACCTCTGTTATCTATCAGGCAACATGACATCAGAGTACGGTACGGTGGGCGGAGCGTGACCATGGTGGTAGGGTTTTGCCCGGAGATCCGGCAAATGATCCGAGGGATTTTAGTGTGCCGTTTAGATTGTGTCGAATTAAACATTCTTTATCGGGTTTATCCGAAACCCTTATCACGTGTGCGCTCGGTGTCATTTGCCAATCCCGACGTAAATGCACCGCCGGCCAACAGCCCCTGTGGTTATCAACAGGCATGGAGGGCCTTTCTTGCGAGACATTTATACTCCGATGGAGCCCACCACCGATCAAGTTGCGGCGATTGAAGCAACCATGATCACGGAGTTCGATGTTGTGTTTGACCAGAAGGGTGACCACCGATGTATGGTGGGTCCCGACATGGTAATACAGTTACGCGATGAAGCGGTGCCGTACTATGTTAATGGTGCCCGACCAATCGCGTTCGGTGACAGGGCGGAAGGGAAAAATTTATTGGACGATTTAGTGGCCAAAAACGTAATCGTGCCAGTTAGTGAGGCGTCCGAGTGGGCGGCCCCCTTGGTGGTAGTCCGGAATGCGAATAGTGGCCAACTCAGGATTTGTGTCGACCACACGCTGCTAAACAAATTCGTTTTGCAACCAATGCACCTAACGCGCACGCCGCGCGATGCGGTAGCCAAAATCGATAGCGAGTGCCGTTATTTAACCAGTTTCGATGCCGTAAACAGATATTACCAAATACCACTCCATCCCTACAGCCAACACCTAACTACGTTCATGACACCCTGGGGACGTTACAAGTTTCTCCGGGCGTCTATGGTCTTGTGTTTCTCTGGAGATGAATACAACAGGCAAACTTATATGGCGTTTGGATCGCTATCCAACACGGTCCAAGTGGTTGACGATTTGCTCCGTTTTGATCGAACCTTCCCGGCACATGTTGCAGGAGTCTGTGCCATCCACCAGGTGGCGCGTGCAGCTGGCATCACTTTCAGCCGTGGCAATTTTTGTTTCGCCCGCTCCCGGCTATCATGGTCGGTTATGATGTTCAGCACGGTGGTATTACCGTAGAGGAGGGGAAATTAAAGGCGCTAGCAAAGTTTCCCCAACCCACCAACATTTCCGAACTTCGATCGTTTATGGGCTTGGTCGAGCAACTGGCTGCGTTTTCTTCCGAAGTGGCTGTGGCGAAAGGTCCTCTTCGTCCACTTCTTAGCACCCGCAACCCCTACATTTGGACGGCCGACCACTATCATGCTTTCGAACTTGTTAAGGCGGCTCTGGTCGCTTCCCCGGTGCTGGCATATTTTGACCCTGGTCGTGAAACGGTTATCCAAGTGGATGCCTCTAGAAAAAACGGCATGGACTACGTTTTATTACAACGCCACGGAGACGGATGAAAGCTGATAGATGCCGACTCCCGTTGGTGTACGGACACCGAGTAACGGTATGCCATCATCGAGCTCGAGTTGTCCGTGGTGGAGTGGGCAATTAGAAAGTGCCGTCTTTATCTGTCCGGTCTCCTCACGTTCACCTTGATGGTAGACCATCAAGCGTTAGTCTCTATTTTGGACAAATATACCCTCGACACCATCGAGAACCCAAAAATTCATCGCCTCGGTCAATTTAGGTTTACATTTTGGTCCACGATGAGTACTAGGTCTCCGACTTGGACGTTGCGGCTCCTCCGGTCCATTTCCGTCTCTCCATCAATGACGGTACATACTCCGTCATCCAGCGACGCCAGAACCGGGTGGTTATCTCTTGTGCCTGCTTCCAGCGTTTGCGCGACAGCGGCCCATCTTCATCGAACAAATCAGGAGGAATTTGTGGGTGGGCTCGGCCTTAAGCGCCGATTTCGCTGATTTGACCAAGCTTTCCCAGGATCCGCCAAAATGTGGGGCTGATGGAGGGGAGAATTGCCAGTTGATGCCTTTATCAGCCATTTCCGCCACCAGTCGGCCCTCGCTAATAATCCTTGCCAGCCCCGTTTTCAATTCCTTTTCGCAGGCTGTCAGGTTGGTCCCATTATCGCTCCACACGTTCTTTGGGGAGCCTCGCAGAGCTACGAAGCGACGCCAGGCCATGAGGCATGAGTCGGTGTCCTGGGTGTTGGCTAGCTACAGGTGGACAGCCCTCGTGACGAGGCAGGTGAATAGCACCCCGTACCTTTTCTCCGTACTCTGCTTGACTGGAACGTGCAGTGGGCCAAAGTAATCGACCCCGACATTGCTGAACGGTGGTTGGAAAGGCGTCACTCTACAGGCGGGAAGGGGTGCCATTTCCGGAGCCAATGGTTTCGCGTGTCGCTTCCGACAGTCTAGGCAGGAGTTGACCACTTGGCGCACCGTTCTTCTTCCTCTGACGATCCAATAGGTGGCGCTCACCTCATAGAGTGTCCTTTCGGTCGAGGCGTGAAATCGAGACTCATGGGTGTTGACGATGATGAGCCTCGTCAACTTGTGGTGATAGGGTAAGATAACTGGATGCTTGGCGTCCTCGTTCATAGTGGCATGTTGCAGGCGTCCTCCCACTCGCAACAAACCATCTGGATCAAGAAAGGGAGAGAGTTTGCGGAGCGGTGAATCGCGTCCGATTTGGTTGCCTTTGGCCAACGCATTGATCTCGCTGGCATACGCTGACTTTTGGGCCATTTTTATGCAGCAATCTAGACCAGCCCGCAACAATGACGGCGTTAACTCCTCGCCCGGGGCAGCATTCAACCCGGCAACGGATCGCTTAAGAGCGGAGAGCGTGGTGCTGGACTCGACTATATTGCCGATCGTCGGCGTGGGAAGACTGGAAGCTCCTGCTTCTGTCGCCACCACGGCATTCACCCTCACCTCCTCACACACAGCTACTGGTCTTACGATTTCCAGGGCTTCCGGCTGCACCGCTTCTCCTCCGAACCTTTGTGGCCACTCCTCTTCTCCCATTAGCAGAAAGGCAGGTCCTGCTAGGCTTTGGTGGCCTTCCGTCAGCTCGCTCGCTTCTATTCCTCGGCTTAGGTCGTCGGCGGGGTTTAGTTCTGAGGGAACATGACGCCACCTGGACGCAGGTGAGACGGACAATATCTGTTCTTTGCGGCTGCTGATGAACTGGGCGTATAGCGTAGCCTCCGAACGCAGCCAGTAGAGAACGTTATCGGAGTCTGACCAACACCAATGCGACCAGCAGGGAAGCTGTAGTAGCTGAAGATACCGTTTGAGGAGCCGTGCTCCTAGCAGCGCGGCCATTAGCTCCAACCGAGTCAATGTTTGTTGTTTTACCGGTGCCACTCTTGATCGGGCTGCGACCAGGCGAAGAGCGATTTTTCCGCGACACTCACTTCGTTGGAACAAGCTGGCTCCCAGGGCGAATAATGAGGCATCACAGAAGAGGTGAAGTGTGATTGCCGTGTCGTTTGCAGGAAACGAGGTTGGGCGGAGACAACGTGGCACCCGAAGTTCCCGAAGGCTTTCCAGGCTCCTTACGAAGCAGTCCCACCGCTCTTGCAAGTCCGGCGGTAGCGGGTGGTCCCACCCCAATTTCTTCGGACGCCGTCCGTCGGGCTGTACGTCGCGACCTACGCGCCATGCATCTTGCAGCAATACTTTGGCGTTTATTGTAACTGCCGCCAGAAATCCCATCGGGTCGTAGATCGCGGATACGGTGGACAGGACTTGTCTTTTCGTTATCGCTGTCGGTATGACGAGGGTGAAGAAGAAATGGTCTCCTTCGCCGTTCCATTCCAGTCCGAGGGTTTGATGAACCGGGAGGGCGTCCAGGTCTATGTTGAGATCCGGATTGGCGCGCTCGGTAGCTGGTAGCGACTGAAGGATCTCTCTGGCCGAGGTCGCCATCTGGCCGAGGACAAAACCTCCCAGGAACAGCTACTCGCGTAGCCTGCGGCAGGTTGCTATTCCTTCTTCTATTGTGTTGAACGAGTCCAAATAGTTGTCCATGTAGAATTTTTTAGCTATAAGCTCAGCCACGTCGGCATATTCCGGGTGATCCTCGACGATGTGGCGTAAAACGTAAGCAGCACACGTTGGAGAGGAGCTTGCACCGAATATGAGGACCAACATTTGGTGCGCGATCGGTGGGCCCGGGTCTCCTGGGCGTCGCCAGAAAAACCGAAACACAGTTTGATCCTCGGGTCTAACCCATACTTGAAGAAACATTTTATTAATGTCCATGCTCACGGCGTGTTGTTTCTCTCGGAAGAAGAATAGTACGTCTAACATATCGGTCATTAGCAGTGGGCCATTGTGGAGGGCATCATTCAGGCAAATGTTGTTGAACTTGCTCCGGGCGTCGAAAACTAGTTGCGGCTTGCCTGGTTTGTTTGGCTGTTCGACTAGTCCGTGAGGAACGTACCAAGTTTTTCCTACCGGTCATTTTAATTCACTCATTGGCAATCAAAGAGCGAACCACATGTCCATGTATAGCTCAATTGCTTTACTATACTTTTGGGCGTACACTGAGTCCATGCGAAAGCGACTTTCCACTGCGTACAATCGTCTAAGCGCGGCGCTCCTGTTGTTGGGTAGTTTAACTGGTGGCGTCAGGAAGGGGAGCCCAATTTCATATCTTGGTTCAGATGCACTGCCTATTTTTCTGATCGTTTTCTTTAAGATGGCGAGCGCGTTTTCGTCTTTCAATGATATTATTCTTCTATTGTCTTCTAGTGAACCACACATTTCTTGCAGCCAAAACTGCGTCAGGACGTCATCGTTTTCTTTTGCTTGGATGCTGTTGCATGAGACGGTGGTGGAGAGACAAACTTCTTTGGGCGCGTTTCCTTGTACCGTCCAACCAAATGGTGTTTTTACTCCATCAAGGCTTCCGTTTGATGATTGTCGGAGATCTAATTGTCGAAGAGCTTCAGGAACGTTTGCTCCAATGAAAATGCCAACTTCTCTCCAGTCAAAGTTTGATAGCTCTACGTCTCTAAGATTTGGCCAGCGATTTTGGTGTTGTTTCCAATTGATGAATCTTTTATTGATTTGAAGTTCTGGTACGATGATTAGCGGATTGACTATGAGCTTGCTGCTGAAGTTTGTCGTAGACGAGATTTGGCAGTGGGTTTTGATTAAGGTTAGTTTTGGGTCCTGCCCGTGAAAGGTTTTCAGATTCATTTTTGTTCACTCCCCAGTGAGATTTAAAACAAGCGCCAGTTCCTGTGAAATAAGTGATGTTTCGCAGCCGGGATCTAGTAAGGCTACGGTTGACACGACGTTTGGGCCGTTGTGCACGAGGAGGCGTACATACGGTGAAACAGCAAACCAACGAGCGTCGTGTCCTCCCGTTCGGTGTTTGGTTGGCGTCACTTGGAGGATGGACGGAGTCGGCCTTGACTTGAGGGGTGACTTTGATGTCCAGGTGCTGCTCGAGATGCACCGTGAATCAGCGTGTGATGTGAGGCATTGTTGCAGAATTCGCGTCGTAGTGACTTTTTACATTCGCGGCACAAGTGGTTGCGCCCCAAGCAACGGAAGCAGTTGTCCAAGTCGAACACTGCTTTCGCCCTGTCGTCGGCCGACATTTCCAGGAATTGAGTGCAACGCTCCAGAGCGTGACCCGGAGTCATTGCAGACACTGCATTTGCTCAGAACTTCTTGTTCAGCAGCTACCGCGTTCACTGTTGGTTGGGTTGTCTTGTTTGTGTTTCCCGCACGATAGAACGATTGGTTACTATTCCGGGTCCAACCGAATCCTTTTTCTTGGTGACGCTGGCGAGTCGAGTGTTGCGGGGGGGCAATTGTCGAGGTTGGAGGCTTGGTTTGCGGAATAACGCCCTGTATATTTTTCATTCCCATCAGCTCAAAGCCGAGCCACGCATTCAGATCGCGTAGTGTGGGTACTCTTGGAAAAAGTCGCGTTACGTTCCTTCCCCATCTCGACAGCAAGTGTGTAGGCAATTTTGAAACGAGTCCTTCCAAAGCCACGCTCGATTCCAGTTCGTGACCGTAACCAGCAGCATCCAGAGTAGCGACTGCACCGTTTAGCTGCGTTGAAAATGTCTCGAGGTTGGATCCTCCTTCGCCGAGCGAGATGGCCATTAAGTGTTGAATGTACGAACGGACTACCAAGTGCGGGTGGCCGTACTTACGGTGTAATTCGTGTAGAGCTGCTCGATACGCCAGTGGTGTGTTGAATATCTGGCTCATTCCCTCTCGAATAGGAGCCGCTAGCATCGTTGATAGCATTGTGAGTCGCAATACGTCTGATGGAAAGACGTCGTGAATCATGCTCTTTACGGTTTGAATAAACATAGGCCAGTCGCGAGCTTCTCCCCCAAAGGTGGCTGCTTTGGCCAGCATGGCCATCGTCATCATCGCGTCACCTCCTCCTGTCATTTGAGCTACCGGCGCGAACGGCTGGAATATCCAAGCATCAACTGTGTTGGGGATCGTCGACCCATTCGTTGTCCCGTTTCCGGTTGTGTCGTATCTTCGGGAAGTTGAAGGTGGGTCGACTTGCGAAATTTCGTTCTGGAACCCGACGTTTCTAATAGGAGTTGAAGTCCTAGTTGTTGAGTTCGTGGCTTGCTGAACTGGGTTCGTCGTTGATGTACTCAATCTTCTCTGAAGTTCAGCTCACTCGGTGTCCTCCGCCAACCGTTTTCTCGCTATTTCTTCGTCTTCTTGGTCATGACGGCGCTTAAGAGCTGCGTCTTGGTTTTTTGATTATTATGAGTGAGGCTGCGTGATCCTCAGCTGCTGTTTCAGCTCTTTTATTGGCTGTCTCTGCTGCCACTTTTGCATCCGCCGCTCTTTGTTCCGCCTCTTGTAGTTTTGCACAATGAGGTTCTCTGCGGCCACTGAGCGTTTTTTTCTTCTGTCTCTTCTTTTTCTTTTGCTTGCGTGATCGCTCGTCGGCTTGCGTTCGTTTTGGCAACGTATGTCTCTACTGCTTCATTCACGAGTGTGTAGGCTCCATCCAGATCGTAGGCCCATTTCCTCGACTTTTCCTTCTCCTCGCTATCTGGGCCAGCCACTACCTCTGCTGAGCATTTTGTATGCATTCGCATACATTCTTCATAATGTTCCTTCAGCGATTGTTTCCAGTAATTTCCATACGGCCTCAATGCTTTAGAGTGAGCTATTGCATTCTCAATGGATTTAGCAAGCCTCGTGAACTTGTTACGTGAGGTTTTTCGGTTACGCTTAGCCTCTTCAGGCGTCAAGGGTTGCCTCATCGAGCTCACTTTCTGACGATGTTGACATTTCTACTTTCTACACGGTCGTATTTTAATCGGTCGGTTTTCTTCTCTATCTAGAATTAATTTACGCCTTAAGGCCGGTTCTTTTGAGTTTCGTAACTATTTCTTTTACCTTTGTTTCTTTATTGAGGTCGACTTGTCCCTTAAGGTTCAAGCGACATCTTTCTCATAGTTTTATACCTAAGAGTCAGTTTCCAAATTCTTGCTCTTGAGAGCCACCATTTGCCCAAGGCTGTATCTTTTAACAGTAATGCAATTGAATGGAAGAGGCAAGTTGTCCAACCAATATTTTCAGAGTGGTTCGTGACAAACTTATGTACTGTCAACTCTGTGATAACACTCCATTGTTTTTACAGATTATGTCAACTTATCACATATGGTTTCGCTGTAAATTATAAGATATTAGTTAGCAGGATCGAAAAAATTTTTTTAACGTAAAAGAGCGTGCTGGTTTTATGACAGCCGGGTTTCGGCACCATTATGTTCAGTATTGTATGAACTCT